>NC_056744.1:1558963028-1559010792 GCF_019279795.1 Protopterus annectens
AACAAATTAAAAATAATAATGCAAAAAACAGGGCAACTGGAAAGCTCAGGAAAAGTTGACAGCTATGTTATTTCAACTTTGCTTCACTTCAATAACAGCCAACCCACAAATATTTATTTTATTTTTATTTTATTTGACATTTGTTGACCGGGAGTGTCCGACTGAGCAAAAATCCTTTTTCAGTGGAGGACAAGGGAGAAAAGCTCCACAACAGCAGGAATAATTAATAATGGACAAACAATAATGACAGAGCACAGACAAGAGTCATATACAAGAGTAAATACAATATATAACACAATATATTCATGTTAGAAGGGTAACAAGACTAAGTACATTTCACAATATGAGCAGTAGTAAGTCTATGTATACTTTATGATTAGAGTGCAGTGAGGAGAGGCAATGGCCATGATATTTAGAGGCAGGTTATGTAACAGAGCAGTTTCTTGAGTCAGTGGGTCAGCTATTTACAAAACATGGAATATTAATAACAAATCAGCTAAAAAGGAGTTTACAGCCTAGACAGATTTTTACTGCAGTCCTCAAACATTGCTTCAAATATACTGCATCAAATATTCAAGCATGTTTCACACAAATGCACATTAGTCCTATGAAGTCAGATGGTTAAATGAGAAAACAAGAAGGGAAGTTACTTTTATCCATAAACAGTAGTCATCCTACCCAGCTGTTAGAGCTACTTTATTGTGTATATGTCCTCTGACTGTGATGGCTACTTTGTTCCCATTTATGCACCATTTGGAAAACATTGTCCATTTGTAAACTAAGATCTTCTAGCAGCAGGTTTTCTGGTCTTCTTTTACACCTGCTGCACATCTTCTTGAAACAAGTGCCTAAACAGTAAACCAAACACCTTATGCGTGATCCTCTGATGGCAATAAAACGTTGCAAATTATAAAATTTAAAGTACGATGATGCACTCAAGTGTATGTAAAAAACTTTTATTCCATTGAGTAAGCGCTTTCGCCAAAGGCTTCTTCAGACTCTTTTACAAATAAAAATTCTTAAAACCTCTTTAAAAACCTTGCCATTGCTTATTATTGGTTGTTAGATATAAAACTTATCACATGGTATATTCTAAAAGAGATACGAACATGAAGCTGTGTAAAACAAAGACCATAACATCTTACAGGACTGTGACAATTACTTTAAATACATATAAACATCTAACTAAGATACGTGCTTTTAAAAACTCCCCATGTCTTTACAGTCCCCTGACACATGCTGTAAAAACATCAAAGCTCTCAAAACAGTCAGAGCACATACTACTTTACCGAACAATAAAACCTTACAATACCACCCGCTGATGTCAGAAATTGTACCAATGTCGGTTAAATAAACTAAAAAATATACATCTACAAACAAAAGAATAAAAACATCACTTAAAGGTTGCATTCTATAAACAAAGGTGCAACAACATGAAATGTAAGGCTCACAGTATGCTTAGTATAAGCCAGATTGTAAGTAAACATCTCTTTCACACCCCTGTAAACATGATAAAATAGGTCCAAACTGATGACTGTCATGCCCTTAATTGCACTGGTAAACATACGTGACTGTGTAAGACTACCGTGGTCTACGTAGTCTTCTATGCCCCTTTTGGGATGTACCTTACCAAACACCTGCAGCAACTGGAAAGACCCCAAAAGTACCTCACCAAGAGGATCAAAGGGCTCAAACAGATGCCATATGCTGCCCGGTTAAAGAAACTCCAGCTCTACTCAGTGGCATACCGCCTGCTCAGAGGTGACCTGTGCCTGACGTATAAGGCCATGTCCAACCCGGAATTAAGGGACATGCTGCACCTCAAAAAATCCAAATCCCAACGAGCTACACGCTCGAGAGACTTGAACCTCAGCACTGAAATAAATAGGACATGCTGGAGGGACAGATTCATAACACAGAGGCTCCCTTCACTATGGAATAAAATCCCAGTCCAGGTTAGGCAGAGTCCCTCATTGACTCTCTTCAAGAGGAATCTTGATGAGTGGGTGGGAGATCATAGGTTTACCCCGGTTATCACTTCTGTGTCACTGTTAGACAGAGGCACAGTATAGTAACCTCGAAAAAGGGCATAGCAAAATTAATTTAAAATGGGTGGCGAAAGCCAAACATACTCTGGCTAGGCTTATAAATGCCCTAGGGCAGATAGCCTAGTATGAACCTATGAACCTATCTCTTTTCAACTTCTCCTACATTTGTCTTTCGGCTTTTCCTGGTAAGGGGTCACCACAGCGGAACTCCGGTCCTCTAATGATTGGCAGTAGATTTTTATGAAACGCCGAGGTGCCAGCTCAATGCCCAACCTTCAACAAAGGCACGCCCATTTACACACGCATGTCTTTCGAATGCTACCCAACCGTGGGGAGGACATGCAGACTCCACACAGAAGGCACTCCCAAGCCAAACCGAGAATCGAACAGGAGAACCTCTTGCTGTGAGGTAACAATGCTACCGCTGTACCACCGCAGAATCTTACAACTTCTCCTACATACATCTCCTAAAAACAAAAATACTTCCCTGTACTTCCCTCTACCCTAATTTTAAACTAAAACACCACTGCTATTATATTAACCATCAGCAACTTACCTTTTTCACAGTCCCCCTTCTACTAGGGGGGACCATTCACCCTAACCCTTGCCCACTTTCCTCTACACTCAGCCCCAACCTTCCTCCACTCCAACTATCCCTCCCTTCTCCCTTACCCAATCCCTCCCCCTACCTAGTCTACCCCCAATAATCTATCCATATATGCAATGAACACACAAAGCCACTGAACTCCATTCATGGATAATCAACTACACTCCTCATATCCTAACATTATCCAAAACATAGCTATAACCACATATCCCAAAGAATGAAATCTTACCTACTAGATGCAACATATACTGTACAGATAGAACTTCCAAAAAAGGGGGTGGTGTTGCCATTTTCTACTCTGAGCAACTTAGCCTCTCCCCCCTTACCTACTCCCCTACCCAACTTTCACCAAGCTGAGATATTAATACTTAACTGTCATTTAAACATCCATAAAAAAATTTACAATAGTCTCCATTTACATCCCACCATACAACAATGTTGCCATCCTTGAACACATACTTTCATGGTTCTCACACGATATACCCTATGAAACAGTTACAGTTATTCTAGGAGACATAAATATAGACTGGACAAAACTAATGTCATACTCAAATCTCAGCATTAACCTTCACAGTTTTAAACAACTTATAACATCCGCACACGCTTAGTAACACCTATACCAGCTCAGTTCTAGACTGGAACCCTAATAATAACCCTAATCTCTACCACAACCCCTGTACCCAATTTGACTCTATTAGTGATCAACTCCCCATTCATATTCAAAGACACTCTCACCAACCTCCTAGATGTCACTTATATAGAGCTTGCTGAAAATTCAATAGCTTTAACACTGAAACATTTAACGCTTCACTCTCATCCATCAACTGGTCCTGCCTCCTTCACCTTCTCCTTAATGAAGTTTTGAAATTCTAAACTCATTAGCTCCTTAAAGGAAAATTAGGATAAACGCTAGCTATGCCCTTTGGCTTTTTAAAGACATTCATTCCCTTATGCCCAAAAGAGACAGTGTTTAGCAAACCTGGCTCAAAACCAAATCACCTTCACACCTCCAAAATTACAAACAACTTAGAAACCTTACTAAAAACAAATCAACAAAGACAAAAAAGATTTTTACAATAAAAAAACAAACCAATCACCACTCTAACCCCCAAAAAATCTGAAATACCATCAATACAATTCTTCACATTGGTATCCCTGCAACTCCTAACCCCTATCCTAACTTTACTCATCAAGAAACTACCACCATTCTCAACAACTATTTCATTGACTCTATCCAAAAACTCACTCAGACCAGCCAGAACCCCAACTCACCCACCTCTTCTCCTATGCATAGCAATAAAACCCTTTTACACTGAAACCAGTCCCCACATCCTATATTAAATCACTCTTACTTAAACTAAAGCCATGTTCTCCCTGTACCAATAACATCCCTCCCCTTTCTCAAGCCTATCCTATCTCAGTTCTAGTAAGTAGATCAATTCAAGAAGCCACCATTCCTGACATCTGGAAATCATAATATACTATACCTCTACACAAAGAAGGTAACTCCACTGACCCTTCCAATTTTAGACCCATAGCCATTCTCTCCCCACTCTGTAAAATACTCGAAAAATGTATACATTGTCAACTTCTCAGCCAACTTATCCCAAGAAAACATTTTGACTGCTATGCAACATGGGTTTCGGCCAAACCACAGTACTGCTACCGCCTTCCTATCCTTTACTCATACTGTAGCAGAGGCCACAGACAAATACCAACTTGTATCATGTCTCTTCCTTAATCTCTCTAAGGCCTTTGATACAGTATCTCACTCTAAACTTCTATCAAAACTCTCAGATCTCAACCTATCAACTTCTACTCTTCAGTGGTTTTCCTCCTATCTCAACAAACTATAGTCTGTCAGATTCATAGGTTCATAGGTAGGTACTAGGCTATTGGCCCTAGGGCCTATATAAGCCTAGCCAAAAGGATACCCTGGCTTTCGCCACCCAAGAAAATTATTTTCCTGTGCCCCTGTCAAGCAGAGCCACAGAAGTGATCCCCGGGGTGAATTTCCTACTTCCCATCCAATCATCAATATTTTTCCTGAAGAGTGCTAATGAGGAGCTCTGTTTGGCATAGATAGGTAGTCTTTTCCAGAGTATGGGAAGTCTCTAGGACAGGGATCTATCCCTCCAGCATGTTCTGTTTATTGTGGTGACAAGGTTTAGGTCCCTACAGCGTGTAGCTCGGAGGGATTGGGATTTCTTTCAAGTGGAGCATGTCCAACAGCTCTGGATTTGACATAGCTTTGTATGTTAGGCAGAGATTGCCTCTGAGTAGGCGATATGCGATGAAGTAAAGCTGGAGTTTTTTGAGACAGTCTGCGTAGGGCATCTGTTTGAGGCCAGTAATCCTCTTTGTGAGGTATTTCTGTGGCCTCTCCAGTTGTTGTAGATGTCTTGTGAGGTACATACCAAAAAGGGCACTGTACTCTATAATGGGCCTAATGAATGATGGGTAGAGGGGAACAATGCCCTCTTTTTTTCTGGATGAGAAACCTTTTGTGATGAGGTGTAGCATGTAGAAGGATTTCCTGACCACTGTGATTATCAAAGGAGAGACTACTGTCCACCTGTGTCCCAAGGTCTCTTATCACACTGTCGGTGTTAAGTAGACTACCACCTATGTGGTAGTTCATGGGTACAGAGTTTTTACCAGAGGGGATGACAATGCACTTTTTGGCATTGAGCTTCAGGTCATGGCTTGACACCAGGCATCTGTCTCAGTGAGGCCCTTTTGTAAGATGTCCACATCATTAGGAGTTTCGATTATGGCTCCTAGTTTACAGTCATCTGCAAACTTCGTTAGCCAAAGACCTTCTGTGTTAGCTTGTACTTCAGAGAAGTAGATACCAAACAGAAGAGGACCCAGGACTGAACTCTGTGGTACTCCATTTGTCACTGGTCTGAAGTCGGATTTGGAGTCTGCTACTTTCACAGTGTGGGTTCTGTCTGTGAGCCAGTTGGCAAACCATCTTGTGACATAGGGATTTATACCTAGTTTAGTGAGTTTATCTATAATTCCAGAGTGGGGGATGGTGTTGAAAGCCTTGGTGAGATCTAGATAGACTGTGTGAACCACCTTACCTTATCTATGGCTTTGGTGACTGCTTCAAAGAAGCCTATCAGGTTAAGGAGACATGATCTGCCTTTTACAAATCTGAACTGGGTGGGGTCCAGAGTTTGGAGATTACCAATGTCTTTGTTTATGAGATCAATGATGACACGTTTCATGGCCTTGCAGATCAGGCTCATCAGGCTAATGGGGCAGTAGTTCACGGGGTCCATCATGGCTCCCCCTTTGTAGAGTGGGATAACCGTTGCGGTGTGCCATTCAGTGGGCACAAAGCCTGAGGTGAGGCTATGATTGAACATGGTACTTAGGTGGGGTGCCAGTTCGTTCTGTAGTTCATGTAGAACGCAGTCTGGGATATTGTCAGGTCCCATGGATGCTGTGTTCTTGGCTTTGGATAGTGTGTTTTTTACCTGTGCAGCCGTGATTACAGGAACTTTGCGTTCTTCCAGTATAGAGATGGGCCCTCTAGGGTGTGAAAGGGGGTAAAGTTAGCACTGAACCTATCTGCCAGGATGTTGGCAATATCAGTTGGTTCTGTATATTTAGTGCCATTGTGCTGTAACTCAGAGCAGATCTGAGTGTTGCCATTGAGATTCTTGACATAGCTATAGAATGCTTTGTGGTTGTCTTTAGTCAGTGGCAATTTTGTTTACGTAACTAGCTTTGGAGGATTTTATGAGGGATCTCAGCTTCTTACTGAGGCTGACCAGGGAGCTCTTCCAGTCATGGGATTTTACTCGTTTTTGCAACAATTTCTTTCTTCTGTTGTAGAATTGGTTTATGGCAGAAAACCACCAGATTGGCTTCCTTTTTTTTGAGGATAGCATCTTGGTTCTGTTAGGGATAGCACGATCCATGCACTCGTGTAAGTGCTTATAAAGTGCATTTATGTAGGATTCAGCAGTCATACCTCTATTGTCCGTCTGCATGGGTGTCATGAAGTTTGCCACTTCTGTCTTACGAAGTGTGAAGTTGGCTTTGGAGAAGTTTTTTACAGTGGTTTCCCTAATGGAGGATGGGGGCGGGATGTGGCTGTTTAGGGTGATTAGATTGTGGTTGGATCTGACCAATGAGTTATTGACCTCTGGTGTGGAACACAGGTCACCCATGTTGGTAATGACCAGCTCTAGGATATTGCTGCCCTTGGTGGGGGTGTGAATAAGTTGATACAAGGCGTTGGAATTTATGAATTCCAGAAATTGTTAAGCAAAATAGTTGGCACATGAGTAGTTTTCCCAGTTAATGGTGGGGTAGTTGAAATCGCCCATTATTAGGGTGTTGGGTTGTACCCTAATATTTTCCAGTGTATCAAGAAATAAGGAGTGGGAATCCTGGGACATGGTGGAGGGTCTGTAGCAAGCTACAATTTGGATTGCGGTCTTGCCCAGAGTTAGTCGCACTTGGATAATCTCTGATGCATTATGCTGTGCAACTAGCCTGGAGGCGTGGATATCCTTAATGAATATGGACATGCCTCCACCTTTAGTGCTTCGGTCCGGGTTAGGTGGCCAAAGATGGCTCACTGTCTGCTTCTCCTTCCTACCTATCCAATCAGGAGACCCCCCGGGCTCTATACTGGGGCTGCTTCTGTTCAATATCTTTACTAACAATCTCCACACATCCTGCAGCCACTCCTCCCTTATACAATATGCTAACGACTCGACATTTATCTCCCTCTCTGACAACATCTCTCATGTGCACACACTTACCCAAAATTCATTTCAGTCCGTTGAAAGATGGCTTACTGAAAAAAAGCTCATCTTAAATCCAAACAAAACTAAGCTCCTTCTCTTCCTCCCTAGATCTCTCTCCCATCTCAAATCCATTCACCATCTCATCACTTAACACCACCATCAAAGCAGAATCTCACACTAAGCGTTTTGGTACAATAATCGACAATCAATTAAAACTTGACCTGCACATCCAACAGTGTATCAAAAAAGAAAAAAAAAACACATCAAAAACTTGGACTAATCTATAGAAATAAAAAATTCCTTACATCAGATTCTAAACTTATTCTGACTCAGGCATTTCTACTACCTTCCCTATTCTATGCTGCTCCTATGGTCACTAACTTAAAATCCACATTACTCACCAAGCTTGAACAAACATAATAAAATTGCTAGGTTCACCACCAACCAACCTTACAACTCACACCACTGTCTTGCGCTAAAGAATCTGCATAGGTTAGAATTCTCCAAACAACTTCTTTCACATCAACACATCACACACTCTGTACTATACAAACCTACTGCCTGCCCCTCCCTCTCCTCCCTAGTATCATATTACACCCCTAATCGGTCACTCCACAGCTCCGACCAACATCTCCTTGATATCTATAAACCCAATAAAAACATTGGCAAACTTCTATTCAAGCACTCAGTGTCCCTGGCCTGGAACAAGAAATATCTCACAAGTTGTTGTTGTGTCTTTCGGCTTTTATTCATAATAAAAAAGATAACAATGCCTTATATAGACATACCATCAAACACACTAATGCAAAGTTTATGTTTATGATCATAGATAAAATCACAGGGGATAGAAGTAACCAACAGGGTTGGCATACCATTTTAAATCATAAAGAAAAATATTGGATCATTAATTTTGGGGCATTATTCCCTCCAGCCCTTAATGATCATTTGTAAAGGATTTGGAGATGTTATGTGTATTTGGTTCATCCACTAGCTATTTGTAGCTGTGGGTACATATTGTTTTGAGGCCAGAATATGTTCAGAATCAGTATAAGCGTATGTACACATTTATAATTAGTTGAACATGTTTTCTGATTATTAAATAACCAGGTTATTTTGTTTGGTATGTAGGAATTTTACATTATTTGTAAAATCAGAAAACTTTACAGGATATATGTCCTTTTTGATAACATGTTCATATATGGTATGTCATATATATATATATATAGATATATATATTTTTTCTGTTTCTTTTGTGATATATATATATATCTTATATATTTTAGTATTTACCTTTTATGTTTTCTGATACTCTATGCTTTGCATGGTGTTTATGGGATTTGCTCCTTTATCTAGAGTTATATTTGGCAGTAATGATGCATTTTTGATTAATGTTCACATATAATTGTATATTTGTGTTTTATATGCTTCTTTACTATTTCATTACTTCTTTATGTTTTAGTATGTTTTATATACATTATCATCAATATTGTCATGTAAATTCTGATATTTTAAACGTGACAATGTGCTTCAACTATTATGTTGGGCTATACCATGTTTCCATTGGTTGGGGTTGTGTATAAATAATCACTACTCCCATTGGGGGAAGAACTCTATTCACTGATGAAGGCTGGGTAGCCGAAACCGGTTTGAACATGAACAATTAATTTTGAAAATGAATACTGCATAAATATCTAATTGTTTACTTCAGATTTCAGTGTCTCAGTATTGCGATTGCTGGCCGTTGGTGTTTGGTTTATCAGTGGTTTGGCCGAGCACACTGTACTTGCAAAGCATTGAGTTCTTGTTACTGAAAAAAGCTCATCTTAAATCCAAACAAAACTAAGTTCCTTCTCTTCCTTCCTAGATCTCTCTCCCATCTCAGATCCATTCACCATCTCATCGCTTAACACCACCATCAAAGCAGAATCTCACACTAAGCTTTTTAGTACAATAATCGACAATCAATTAAAATTTGACCTGCACATCCAACAGTGTATCAAAAAAGAAAAAAAAAAACACATCAAAAACTTAGACTAATCTATAGAAATAAAAAATTCCTTATATCAGACTCTAAACTTATTCTGACTCAGGCATTTCTACTACCTTCCCTACTCTATGCTGCTCCTATGCTCACTAACTTAAAATCCACATTACTCACCAAGCACATAATAAAATTGCTAGGTTCATCACCAACCAACCTTACAACTCACACCACTGTCTTGCGCTAAAGAATCTGCATAGGTTAGAATTCCCCCAAACAACTTCTTTCACATCAACACATCACACACTCTGTACTATACAAACCTACTGCCTGCCCCTCCCTCTCCTCCCTAGTATCATATTACACCCCTAATCGGTCACTCCACAGCTCCGACCAACATCTCCTTGATATCTATAAACCCAATAAAAACATTGGCAAACTTCTATTCAAGCACTCAGTGTCCCTGGCCTGGAACAAGAAACATCTCACAAGTTGTTGCTGTGTCTTTCGGCTTTTCCCGGTTAGGGGTCGCCACAGCGGAACTCCGGTCCACAAATGATTGGCAGTAGATTTTTACGTGCCGAGTTGCCAGCTCTGACGCACAACCTTCAACGAAGGTATGCCCATTCATGCATGTCTCCACACAGAAGACGCTCTAGCAGAGAATCGAACAGGACAACGTCATACTGTGAGGTGACAACGCTACCACAGCACCACCAACGCGGTAAGAAACATCTCACATGTAAACCATTTAAAAAAAGAGCTAAAATGCTACCTATTAAACTCATGGTCCTGCCACTGCCAAGGCCCTACATAATCCCCCTCCTTAACTTTGACACACAACTTTCAGTCTCTATACAGCTTGTACTCTTTTGCACTATTTCCAGCATTTGTAAATCTTTTCTTCTACTTTAACAGCTATAAGCCATTTATTCTGTTCATATTAATAGTAATTTGCTTGTAAAAACAACTGTATTATGTACTCTCTCATATGGAAGTGTTAATATGCTTGTAACAATATCTGCATATTTTTTTTATTTTATCCTCAACATTCTTTTACACCTTCCTTGTACCTGATTCTATCTCAGTTACTACTTTCTCTGCCATATGCACCTTCAGTTTTTCTTTTTTTTCCTTTTGCTTTATTGACTTGTTAAACTCAGTTGCTAGCTCATTACTATTTGTAATGAATTGTTAAACTCAATTGTTAGCTAGTCTCTGTAATCGAATTTTAAAATGTATGTAAATTTGTATTTATACTGGAGTTTTTCTCCTCTGGTCTCCGACTCGCCACTGAAAATGGGTCTCTGCCTCAGTTGGACGACCAACCCAGCGAACAAATGTCAAATAAATAATATCAATTCATCAAAATGTTACACTGCTATTGCTTGCGCTAATTGTTAAACTGCCTAACACAAAGCAGATGCTGGCGATGTTTAATCGTATCAAAAATATCAATAACACAGAAGATTATGATCGGGTCGTCGATCATAATCCTTTTATGAAGAGTTCGAGACATGGATAACAATAAATTTGCTCAAGAAGTGAATTTCTTAAAATTCCACATTTATAACACAATAAAAAGTTAAGATCGACGACTGATGGTACTAATTCTACTTCATCCGCTCCATGTACTACTAGTTATACGTTTTCACGCTTTCGAAGCCGTAAAGCACTTGGAGGGGCTGTCAGAAAGGCAGTGTAACATTTTCCTTATGTTTACACTTACCTTTCACGGATCTCAGCGGTCCATATTTCGTTGTACGACTAGTTGTTTGTGGGGCTCCTCGTTGAAGTGACACTATACTAGAGCTGTTTGTCGCGGTCCAGAAAATCCACTTCGTTAACCACGCCTCCACAGTGACATCGCCGGTATGAGCAGCCCGAATATTTATTATTCTTTTTATTTTACATTTGTTTACCGTCGAAATTCGTTTGGCATGGAACCCATTTTCAGCGTAGGTCTGGGGAGAAAAGCTCCAGACAAAGGTAATCTTTTAAGAATGACAATAAATTGCACTACAGTGCTTCAATATACGAACATTACATAAAGTAACGGGTAGTTCAAGGTATTATCTCTGGAATGGCATTCTTATTGCAGTTTTCATCTGCGTAAGCTTGGCTAGTGCTGCACGCTGATGAATCAAGGCACTTTGTATGTTAATATGCAGCAGGGCTTACGGATGGTCACGTTTACAATTAAAGAACAGAGTATGTAGGTTTATAAGCAAAGTTAAGCGAACAGAGCCAGTGAGTAATCTTTTGTTAGAACCAAGGGACCCCCAGGATTTTTTGCAGGGGGTGTGCAAACCCAGAGCCCCCCCACATAGCTCTCCCCGTCCCCTGCCAACACAGCCCCGACCAAGTCCACCACCCCCCAAGCCCCGCCCACACAGCCATTCCAGTGTCCCATTACTTGGCTATTTCTCCCCATTTGCTGTAGACACTGTTCAAATCTGTGTGCATACTGTTTTATGCTTTAGTTCTACAATGATTACAGGCAGTTGGATTTAATTTACAACTTTTATTTCAAACATTATAGCCCAAACACTGAGACATTTACTAAACCTAAACAAAGCAATAGTCTTACAATGAAAACAGACCTGGCATTAAATCCTCTCTACTTTTGAAACTCACATTCAATGAAACAGCATTGAAACCCACATTCAAAGAAAATGCATCTGGCCAGTGGCAGGTTATTTACCTTTGAACTGTTTTCAAGCAATAGGCTCCTTGCACACTGTTAGGGCCATGCAAAAGTTTTGATTTACCTGATTGTATTAATTATAATATATAATTGAATTGTATCCCTTGTATTATACAGCAACACTTGTTTGAGTGTCTCTGCCGAAATAAAAGTAATCTGAATAATTCACATTAAAGATATATGAAACTAACGAAGATGTTGTTGCTAGAAAACAACTGTATATTTCAGTGTTTCATCTACAAATTCAGTGCCTGCTGCCGTCAAAGAATAAATTGCCTACGTTAAATTAAAAAAATGGTAAGCTGGTATATTGCAATAGAAAATGGATGGATGAATAGAACCTCAAGCCTCTACATTAAGATGCAAGTATTCTACTTGTGGTGCTACTAACATAGCTTTAAAACTTAATACCACAATAGAGATATCATTTGCTAAACAAAACAGTTGCACATTGTAAATAGACTTGGCATAAGCTTCCCTTAAAACTCACAGTTCCTTGAAAATGCACTTGAAAATAAATTCCACCTGCTAACTCTAACTTGGGCATTTCACTTTCTCTCCCTCTCTCTCTCTCTCACAAACATACCACACCCCTCAAGGCCTCAACCTTAGTGCAAGAAATCTGGACAAAGCCTAAAATAAATAGGGACAGATTATAAATATGGCTCTCATAAACTTAGAAAATTGCAAGAGTAACAGGATTTGTGTTAGTATGCATTTTTCTAAATTATATGACATCTAAAACTGAAATGTCTCATTATTTAGCAACTTCAATCCTTTTTAGGAGGAATATGGGGCAAAAATCTGGACATTCTGCAAAAACCTGGACAGCTGAGGGGTATGCTACCTCCCTCTTATATACACACACACACCCCAAATAATTCTGGTCAGACTTGAATTAGTTCTGGGAAGGTTGCACTGAACGGCACCGTGCTTGATCTGAAGTGGGTGAAATCCTGGTAGCCAGTGATAATAACTGTGATCTGCAGCGCATTTTTAGCAGAGCATTGTTTCATCACATTGTGTTTGCACATAAGCTGTAGTTATTTCAAACATTTGCCTTTTTTGATTACTACAGAGTACATTTACCCACCAGAGCTATTGTGTTTTGACTTCAGTGTGGAGCTTACCTAGTTGTTGCAGGGCTTGGCTTTTACGTAAGGTAGCAATGCTTATTTACCATATACCATTAAAGCCACCCAACTAAGTGTACTAACACACAGACACTGCTATAAGACACTGGTCTCCAATAAAATGTAATGAGCTTCTGAAAATACTGTAATCCTGTCCTTTTATTGCAAATACTGTCTTATGCATTTCAATACCCAAGGCTTATACATTATCTAGTTATGTAAATATTCTCTGCATGGCAACATCGAAAAGGCTTTCAATGCTGGTAATTCTTTAACAATATGCTTACTAAAGCTTACTTGCGTCTTACAATCTCCGACAAGCTTACCTGATGTTCATTAAGCCATGGCTACTTAAACAGAGCAACAGGGCACTGTGACAGCATGCAGTTCCTGAATAATAAGAAGCATAAATCAACAGTATAAAAATCTGATAGAAAACCAGAACATTCTGCAAAATCAAGGACAGATGAAAAGCCACGGTCGTATTTGTGATCTACCTTGGATGGGGGAATACTCTGCACACTTACACTGCATAACTGCTCCTTGCCTTCCTTGGACACATCCAGAGCCACTACAATGGGGGGTGGGGTGCAATAAGTATGTCATAATTTGAAATGTCTCTGGCTGACAGTGATGGCTCTGACACTCATACCTCTCAACTTCAGAGCAAGAAATCTGGACAAAGCCATACATAGAACTAGAAGTGGGACACAGGCCCAAAAATAAGGCCAATTTTTAAATATTGCTCTTATTAACTAAGATAATAGAACAGTAGTAGATCTTGCATTAGTACGAATTTTCTGAAGGGTATAAAATCTGAAACTCAAATGTCTGCCATTATTTTCTAACTTCAATCTTTAATGACTTGCCACTAATTTGCCAGAAAACCACAAGTTTATGAAAAACGGACCAAAATGTGATGCAAAAATACCTGTCAAAAAAGGGACACCTTTTTAGTATTAACATTGTTAACTTGAGCAGCTAACAAAATAAGAGCATCTACATGCTTTTCTGAAATAAAAGTAATCTATAACTCTGATCATTACAGTTATATATAATTGTAAACCCTCCACATTTTCTTCCAAAATTTCCATTTTGGAGGAGGGATTATTAGGGGAGAGCAACATTTTGAGCCAAAATTGGGGACAATTGAGAGGTTTGGATATTCCTAATCTACAAAGTGGTTTGCACGTACCTCTCAACCTCTTAATGCAGGAAATCTGGACAAGGCCAAATATATTGGGGGAACATACAAACACTACTAAAAATTGCTCTTGTATAAACTTAAGACAGTCTTGCATTAGCATGCATTTTTCTGAAGGTCATGACATCTGAAACTCAATGTGTCATTTAGTGACTTCATTCCTAAATGATTTGCTAGAAAACCACAAATTTTATGAGGAACAAACCAAAAATAAGAAGCAAATATCTATTCATTCTGCAAAGATATGGACAACTGAGAGGTATAGTTCAATCGGGGCTGTCTGAGTTTGCTACCCCCCCCCCCACACAATCATGGTCGAATGGAGCCTCCCCCTGCAGCCATTCCAATGTCCCATTCCTTGGTTATTTTTCCCCATTTACCATAAACACTGTAATGTGCATACTGCTTTACTTCTGCAATGATTTAGGATTTCATTTGAAAGTTTTATTTTGCATTTTACAGCACAACCCCTAATACATATCTGTTAAACAAAGCAATGCAGTCTCACAATGAAAATAGACTAACATTAAAACTTCTCTGCCCTTGAAACTCACATGCATTGAAACAGCACTGAAACCCACATTCAAAGAAAATACATTTTGCCAGTGGCAGATAAATATTAACTCTGGACTGTCTTCAAAATCATTGGCCCCTCGAACATAACATACACATGCTCTTTGATACACCTTCCTGACTGTATTACATTATATTCCTTGTACAATACAGTACAGTTGTTAGAGGGCATTTTAAATTTATTGTTTTGAACATTTTTCCAGTAAACAATGAAACAAAATGCATACACCAATGACAAAACTGCCCAATTCAGAACATTTCCATCATAAAAAGTCTACTCAACCTTCTATAGTCCACCAGTATCAGTAAAACATATGCGCAATCTCTGAAGTAGTAAAATCCACATTAAAGAAATTTGTAACTAATAAAGAGGTTGCTGCTAGCAAACAACTTTATATGTCATTGTTTAATCTACAAATAAAGTGCCTGTTACCCTTGACAAATAAATTGCCTTTGTTGCATGCAATAAAAAAATGATAAGCTAGTAATACCGCTATAGGGAATGGATAGCAAACTGATAACAGGTTCATAGTTACTAGGTATCTTTACCAAAAGGACTGCAGCATCCACCCCCTTTACAACACAGTACAGTATCAGCAATGCATCTACCTACTGTGGGAGTAGAAGCCACAGCCTTCAGCATCAAAAGCAAGTACACTATCTGTTGTGCTATTAACAATGCAAGCAGACTAAACATAAGCAGCAGTAAACGTTTGCTCCCCTACAGCTCTCAGCTCGTAAAATCTACTCGACACTCAGCTGTATCTCTGAACTTTGCAGCACAAGAAATCTGGAAAAAGCCAAAATTTATTGGGGGGGGGACAAAAGGCCAAAAACCAGGGACACATTTTAAACATTGCTTGTATAATGTTGGAAAGTTGCTAGAATAAAATGCTGCGTTACCACCATACATTTCACTGCCACGTCTTGAACCCAGGGGACCCTGTGCAAAACAGTCAGAGCAACATACCACTACGCCAAATCAGTTGTTTTGTGAAAGAGGAAGACTGAAACTTAAATGGCTACCATTTAGTGAATTCAGTTCTCACCATAGCACAGCTGTCAACCTCTTAGCACAAAATATCTGAACAAAGCCAATAATGGGTGAATACAGCCCCCAAACATTCAGTGAATTCAGTTCTCACCATAGCTCTCAACCTCTTAGCAAAAAACACCCGGACAAAGCCAGTAATGGGGAATATAGCCCCCAAACATATTCAGTGAATTCAGTTCTTACCGTAGCTCTCAACCTTAGCACAAAACCTGGATGAAGCCAATAAATACCTGAACAAAGCCAATACTGGGTGAATACAGCCCCCAAACATATTCAGTGAATTCAGTTCTTACCATAGCTCTCAACCTTAGCACAAAACCTGGATGAAGCCAATAATGTGGGGAATACAGTCCCAAAGACAGGGAAACATTTCAAATATCCATCTTGTACACTTAGAAAATTGCTAGAATAAAAGCTTTTGTTACCATGCACTTTCTGAAGAATATGAAGTCTGATACTGAAATGAGTGCCCATTTTTTTTAACATTTGTTAACCAGGAAAGTCTGACTTGGAAAATAAGCTAATTTTTAGCAGAGGCCCAGGGAGAAACACTCCAGACAGCCAAGAATCAAACAAGAGAACATGTAGCTGTCAGGCAGCAAGGAAACAAATACAGAAACCACAGATTTTATGAGGAACAGAAAAAGTATGAGGGAAAAACCTGCAACATTTTTACAAATGGTGGTGAGTAGGGAATTCAGGCTTTTGCCACTTGGGCCCAAGGTACAGGGTTCAAGCCTTATCCTCCACCCACCACCAAGTCCTAGGGCATTTTACACACACACACACACACACACACACACACACACACACACACACACGCCGCCCATTTCAGTTCCCACTCGCTTGCAAGGGTCCCATCTTCAGTAAAGTCCTCTAAACTGTCCATTTTAGTTCCCGCTCGCAAACTGCGTGCAATGATGTCAGCACGCCTGTGACTGGACTTCTTAAAGAAGAACACTCTAAAAAAAAAACTTTTTTTTTTTAAATTAAAAGATTAACTTGTCAGCGGATTCCAGGGGGGTGCAAGTGCACCCCCTTGCACCTGCCTGCGGGCGCCCTTGGTTAGAACAGTCAGAATATGGGCAAGTGGGTAGCATGAAAGGATGAGAGATAAATCAATATTTCAGTAGCTAGAAGGAGAGAGAAGCCTTTATTTTAACTAGTACAAGTTGGTAAAGGGATGATTAGCAGGAGAATGAGAGGTGTGTGAAACGGAAAGAAAAAGGGGGTGGGGTAGAGTGGAGAAGAGGTATAGGGGTAATATTAGAGGGTAGAAGAAGTGTAAATGGGTAGGATGACGATAGGTAGTTTTAAGCTAGGAAACGTATGATGGGGTAATAGTGGATGGCAGACAAAATATTTAAGTAAGTTAGGCAAAAGAGGTTAGAGTGAAGACTGAAGATAGACACGTAAGAACTGTAGGGGATTAGTACATTGGCTGTTATACGTAATCAGTTGCTCACAACAACCGATCTCGGTGCCTAGCTAAAGTAATAACTGAAACAAAAGCTTCCAATTTTCAGTGTTCTTTTTTGTTTATGTGTTGCCATAACACTAGGTTAATCTGTAAGCAGAATGTACACGCTGCACACAGAAAACGATCTATTCATTTTTATTCGTGCGGTACTCCAGTGTGTCTGGGTAAACCGATCTCAGCACCTACCTAAAATGTTGGATCTACAGATCTTCATTGGGCATGATTTTCCGTATGCAGACAATACTGAAGGAAATGAGCCTCTCTCAACTCTCCAGATTTATGCAGAATGTCCAGATTTTTGGCTCATATTTTTGGTCCGTCCTTCATAAAATATGTGGATTTCTGGCAAACCACTGGGATAATCTGAGGATTGAAGTTACTAAGTAATGACCCACATTTGAGTTTCAGACTTCAAATCTTTCAGAAAATGTATGTTAAAACTAATCCTCTTCGTCTAGCAACTTTCTAAGTTTATAAGAGCAATATTTAAAACCTGTCCCTATTTTTGGACCTTTGTCCCCTGATTTTATTGGTCTTTGTCCAGATTTCTTGCACTAAGAAGTTGAGAGGTATGGTGGTAACAGTACACACTGCCTGCAGCGACATGTTTACAATTAAAGAACAGAGATGCCTTTTTTTTGTCTAACTATATGAATTACACTGGCTGTGATTTGTTCCAACAAGAAGTAAGCACTACAGATCGGCTGCCTAGTGGTGCCAATTTCAGTACTTACCCTGTGTGTATGTATTGTGTGTGTGTGTGTATGTCTCCCTCTCTGTGTGTATGTGTGTGTGTCTCTCTATGTATATATCATTTGCTCACTCAACTGAGTGCAGTGAGATCATATTCTGATTTCAGGCACTCCTACTGTGTACAAAGAGAGCATTTGGGAAGGACAACCCCTGTAGCCTCTTAATCCTGCTCTGTTCCCTCCCTAAAAAAAAAAAACAAATAAAGTAAAATAAAAAAAAAAATATATATATATATATATATATATATATATATATATATATATATATATAATACACCAAATAAGTCCAGCACTCAAATAAAGAAAAACGATAAATCGGCCGTTTTGGAAGTAAAGGCTTTATTAAGCCAAAAAAACAGTCTGCCCCACAGACCGGTTTCGCTCTAACTGAGCATCATCAGTGTGATACAGCAGTATAGGCACATCACGCATTTATGCGTGCTTTCAAATTTACACTTCTCTTCCTTAAAGCGATATTACGCTAATACAGTTGAAGATGAAAGAATACAATATTCAAAATAAAGCCAAATATAGTTCTATGATGTTAAATGATATACATTGGCCCAAACACATAAATGCTCTAAATACACTATAAGTAACATTATAGATTCCCTATTAACTATGAAAATAGTTAAATAAAAGATGTAAATTCACATATATACATATACACCCATATATTTATGTGTATATATATATATAAGAGAGCACAAAACCACATCCTATCACCACATTATATTAATCCTAAAATAAGGACATAAAATAAGGGACACAAAAATATTTTAGTTTCCTACACTTACATCTCTAACCAAAAATATGCGGGTGTATGCATGCATACATGTGTATATCCATACCCTTAATGTATTATATTAAATACATATACTATGCACAAACATCATGTCGATTTTAAAATATAAACACAAGCATACAAACCCACACAAATACATTGTTACATTTGGACATATCCCCATCCTAAAGACAAATGTATAAAAAGAAATAAATGTATATGTCATCACACAAAATGCAAAAAATGCAAAAGACACAAAGAGAAATGCAAAAACCAACCATAATCTAGAAAATTATGGTCTGTCTAGAGAAGGAACAACTACCAATGGTCATTCAAACCCGGCTTAAATAATTGATTCACTTTATCAATGCCAACAAAAACAAAATGAGCTGCAGGATGATTTAAAATGTGCTTATACAAAGCACTTCTCATCCTCTTACATTTTATATCACTGAGATGGGTGGCAATCCTTTGTTTTAGATGGCACGAAGTCTGTCCAATATAGAAAGAGCCACATCTACACAAAGCCATATATACCACCCATGATGTACTACATGTGATAAAACATCTAATATCATAAACCTTACTAGTGTTGGCTGAAGTAAAGGTTACCGTCTTAGACATTAAATTGCAATATTTGCAGTGTCCACAAAAAGTGCTACCCTTCCTGGAAGAATCTAATACACTAGTAATTTTACTCTTTTTATAATGAGATAGATATTCACCCAAATTTTTACCTCTCCTAAATCCAAACTGGCACTGATTACCCAAAATTGAATGTAATAAAGGGTCGTTATGTAGAATAAACCAATATTTATCAATAACCTGTTTAATTAAATAGGTATTTGTAGCATAAGTGGTGATAAACCGAATGTTCTCACCCTTCAATATCTGCTTTGGTACATCTACACTATCCTTCAAAAGCAAATCCCTTCCCAGGTTCCTATTGACATCAAAAGCCTCCTTAATATTTCCAGTTTTGTAACCCCTATTTTTGAATCTAAAAGATAAATCTTTTGCCATTGTGTTATAGTCATTTACATCAGAACAAATAGTCTTCATTCTCCTAAATTGTGCCTTAGGTATGTTCCTAATCGTATGGGGAGGGTGGCAGCTAGTGGCATACAATAAAGAATTTTTTGAAAAGGGTTTCCTATATAGGGAAGTGGTAATAGTTCCATCAATTGTCTTAGTGATACTTACATCCAAGAAATCTATTGTAAATAGCTCTAACTTCCCAACAAACTTTATACCAAATTTATTAGAATTTAAATATTCTTTAAATTTTAACCAGCCTTCTATGCTGCCACACCATACAAACCAACAATCATCTAGGAACCGTCTCCACATGACAAGCTGTTCAGAGAAAGGAAACTGAGTATTGTAAATGAATAGTTCCTCCAGGTAGCCCATAAATAGGTCAGCATATATAGGGGCAAAAGTTGCCCCCATAGCTGTCCCTCTTATCTGTAAGTACCATTCATTATCAAATTTGAAAGCATTATGCTCAAGAACTAGTTTAAGTAAAGAAACCAAGAACTTCTTCTCATCCATAGAATATAGTCCTGATCTCTGTATCCAAAATTCTACCGCCTCAATACCACCTGAGTGCGGAATGCTGGTATACAGAGATTGGACATCTAAAGTCCCTAGTTTACTATCAGAGGATAATTGTAAATCTTCCATCAAATTCAGAAACTGCTTGGTATCTCTTATCCTAGCTCTCACCTGTACTAAAAGGGGTTTTAATTTGCTTTCAAGGTACTCTGATAATGGTTCAGTCAAGGAACCTCGGCCTGAAACTATGGGCCTACCTGGAGGATCAAACAGTTTTTTATGTATTTTTGGCAGGATGTAATAATATTGAAATGTTGGACACTCAACCTGTAATTGTTTAACCAAGTCTGAGCTAATCCAGTTCTCACATACTGCCTGTTGTAAAAATGCATCAACAATATTTTTAAATTCTGATGTAGGATCAGTACACAAATGGCTATAAAAATAAGAATCACTCAACTGTGTTATAGCTTCAGCATCATATTTATTTTTATCCCATATCACCACTGCACCTCCCTTGTCTGCTTTAGTGATTACTATCTGTGAATTTTGCTTTAGTCTATCCAGAGCCAGTTTTTCTTCTCTGGATATATTATGATTAACATTTCTGAAAATTTCAGTATGTCTAGTTTGTAAATCCTTCAGCACCATTTGTTCAAAAACTTTAACATTGCTGTTGTATATTGGTACAAAATCAGATTTTTTGAAAACAAAATCACTTTTAAATACAGATGTCATTTTCGTTGTTTGATTAGCAAAATAACATTTCAAATTAAGCAACCTACTAAAGTGTTTTACATCACAAACAGTATCATATTGTGATAAATAGAAAGAAGGCACAAAGTTTAAACCTTTATGTAGCAATTTTAATTCAGAATAACTGAACTGGTAGTTAGTTAAATTAACTACAATATTATTGCTATCATAAATAACATTATCAGAGGACAAAGCAGAAACCGGTACTGTGGGGCTGGCCCCTTCATTTAAATCTAAATGTCCATATGAGTTCTTATGTTTCCGACCACCCCTTCTAAAGGGGTTTTGGATTTTTTAGAAGAAGGTAATTCTGGCGAACCCATTATTGTAGGCTCTGATTCAACCTCAGTATCAGTGTTATATATATATATATTTTATTCAGCTGCTCTTACTGTAACTGTCTTAGTTGCTCTTCTGAGTGCTATCTGTTCAGTCACTCTTACTCTGCACTTATTACTGCTTATTAGTATCCTTCAAGTTTACTGCCTTCTGCACTTGTTTTTTAGTCATTTATTAATTTAATTGCATTTATTTAAACTGTATTTGCCGTAGTGTTGCTACACACTCGGGTGTGCTGGCCTGCACTGCAATTTAAATTTGTGTGTGTGTCTGTGTGTGTGTATGTGTGTGTGTGTGTGTGTGTGTGTGTGTGTGTGTGTGTCTGTGTGTGTTTGTCTCCCTCTGTGTGTGTGTGTGTGTGTGTGTGTGTGTGTGTGTGTGTGTGTGTGTGTGTGTGTGTGTGTGTGTGTGTGTGTGTGTGTGTGTCTCTCTATGTATATATCATTTGCTCACTCAACTGAGTGCAGTGAGATCATATTCTGATTTCAGGCACTCCTACTGTGTACAAAGAGAGCATTTGGGAAGGACAACCTCTGTAGCCTCTTAATTCTGCTTTGTTCCCTCCCTCAAAAAAAAAAAATAATATATATATATATATATATATATATATATATATATAGTACTTACGTATTATTGCAACCAGATTTTTTCGGCAGTGCTGGTTACTTCTGTTTAGATCAAGTAGTAGCAATACAGTGTTATGAAGGTTAGATACATGTCTTCTGTAATGTTTTTGTAGTTTTATGAAGGTTTATCATTGAAACGGCTGAAAAAACTAAAGTCAGAAAAGTAAGGTTTGAAAAATAGGTTTCCCCTTTACATGTCATGTCAGTTTAAGCAAGTCCCATTCTACTTCCAAGGCGTTCCTTTGACATGCTTCTGGACGGTGAAGGAAAGTGATCTGTTTTCAAACCTTTACTATTCTTTTCACAGCTGATTCAATGGTAAACCTAAGACTACAGAAACACTACAGAAAATCTTGTTTCGGTATAACCTTCACAATGCTTTCATACATCCAAAAAGAACAAGGTAATGCTGAGAGAGTATCCTTCGCCACAAGAACTGCAGGTAAAAAAAATAAAAACCATTCCACAGTACGAAAGCACCTCATCTGCTGTTTAAAGTCCACTTGTGTGCAATATCATACGCTAACTGCCACACTCATCTCATCAGGGAAAGAACTGAAGAAGGAAAACGAGATCGCTGACCCTACTTCCCAAAATGATTCAATATTTGGAAAATATATTGTGGTGACTAATTCAATGATATAAACCATAAAAATGCAGTCATGTTGATTGCAAACACAGTCATTCCAGAAAACGAAACCTACACAAAAGCAAGCCAAAGATCATCTGTGGAATGTCATAACTCTAGCAGCCTACAGATATCCTTACATTTCTGAGCATCTTAATAGCAAGCACCTAATGTGCTGTTTAAACACTGATTGTGTGCAATATCTCTAACTGCCACAATCCTTTCAGAACCAACATACATACACACGTAACCACTGCGATCACAGAATTCAACGCTTGACCTCTTTAAAGGACGCTTCCCACAAATGTTAAAAATTATAAGTCCTAACATTTTTTAAAGCCATCGCCGATATAACGGCAGACTTTCTGACAGTGTACCCTTCCATATTACACTTCAGCAATGCCATTTCAGTACAAATCAACACAGTTAAAAGACGGCGCAAAATCTGGTTGCAATAATACGTAAGTACCATATATATTATTCAGGTGCTCTTACTGTAACTGTCTTAGTTGCTCTTCTGCCTGCTGTTATTTATTCAGTCGCTCTTACTCTGCACTTATTACTACTTGTTAGTAGCTTTCTAATTGAAAAACAAGTAATCTCCGTGGTATCTCCGAAGTCTCAAAACAACCCACTAAAGTGTAGTGGGTCTAAAAACAAAACATTGTAAGAAACTGTGTACTTAATAAAGGATTTTCGACTGGAAACAGACTGCCTGCCTTGCTTGGATTACTTTTGAATACTTAGTAATGCTGTAGAATTATATATTTTCTATTATTACTTTTTGACTTGACGAGTTTACGTTCGCTACTTCTACTACTATTGTCTGATCTGATTAATATACAGTGATCAACTAGAAATATATGGACTGAAAATCTTCCACACAGAGAAGTTTCTTACAATGTTTTAGCTTTCTAATTGACTGCCTTCTGCACTTGTTTTTTAGTCATTTGTTAATTTAATTGCATTTATTTGAACTGTATTTGCCATAGTGTTGCTACACACTCAGGTGTGCTGGCCTGCACTGCTATTTGAATTGTATTTACTGTTGTTTTAGCTGCTTTCCTAAAAAAAAAAAATTCTAAGCTTGTTTCCTGCCTTTCCTGTAACTAGTCAAGTCCAGATACAGACTTGCTGTATCCAGGACGGTTGGTAAGCTTCTGAGCCCCCCAAGCCTTTCTGTGTTGGAGGGAAGCCTTCTAGCTTATCAGTGGGAGTAGTAAGCACTAGGTAGCCTATCTACCATGGGAAGAGTGGGTTTTGGCCCTGAAATTGTAATTCATTGGCCGTTTGGGCAGTTTTTCCATCTCTTTTTACTTTCTGGTTAAAAGCCCGTTTTGCGTTTGGTCCCCAGCTTCCCTATAACTAGTGTAGTCCAGGTACAGATTTGCTGTATCCAGGACTGTTGGTAAACTTCTGAGCCCCCCAAGCCCTTCTGTGTTGGAGAGAAGCCTTCTAGCTTATTAGTGGGAGGTGGTAAGCACTAGGCAACCTATCTACCACAGGAGGAGTGGTTTCTGGCCCAGAAATTATAGTTTATTGGCCATTTGGGAAGCTTTTCCATCTCTTTCAGCCTTCTGATTTAAAAGCCTGTGTTTGCGCTTGTTTCCTGCTTTTCCTGTTACTAGTCTAGTCCAGGTACAGATTTGCTGTGTCCAGGACTCTTTGTAAGCTTCTGAGCCCCCCAAGCCTTTCCGTGCTGGAGGGAAGCCTTCTAGCTTATCAGTGGGAGTGGTAAGCATCAGGTAGCCTATCTACCACAAGAGGAGTGGTCCCTGGCCCAGAAATTGTAGCTATTGACTGTTTGAACAGTTTTTTTTCCATCTCTTTCAACTTTCTGGTTTGAAAGCCGCACTTGCGCCTGTTTTCCTCCTTTCTTATAACTAGCCTAGTCTGGTTACAGAGTTGTTGTATCCAGGATTGTTAGTAAGCTTCTGAGCCCCCCCAAGCCTTTCTGTGTTGGAGGGAAGCCTTCTAGCTTATCAGTGGAAGTGGTAAGTACTAGGTAGCCTATCCTCCACGGGAAGAGTGAGTTTTGACCCAGAAATTGTAGTTTATATGGCCGTTTGGGCATTTTTCCATCTCTTTCAACTTGCTGGCTTAAAAGCCTGCGTTTGTACTTGTTCCCTGCATTTCCTGTAACTATTCTAGTCCAGGTACAGATTTGCTGTATCCAGGACTCTTTGTAAGCTTTTGAGCCCCCCTAAGCCTTTCTGTGTTGGAGGGAAGCCTTCTAACTTATCAGTGGGAGTGGTAAGCATTAGGTAACCTATATACCACAAGATGAGTGTTTCCTGGCCCAGAAATTGTAGCTATTGACCGTTTGGGCATTTTATTTCCATCTTTTTCAACGTTCTGGTTTAAAAGCCGCACTTGTGCTTGTTTCCCACCTTTCCTGTAATTAGCCTAGTCCAGATACAGAGTTGCTGTATCCAGGACTGTTGGTAAGCTTCTGAGCCCCGCAAGCCTTTCTGTGTTGAAGGAAAGCCTTCTAGCTTATCAGTGGGAGTGGTAAGTACTAGGTAGCCTGTCTACCATGAGAGTAGAGGTTCTTGGCTCAGAAATTGTAGTTTATTGACCATTTGGACAGTTTGTCCATCTCTTTCAACTTTCTGGTTTAAAAGACCATATCTGCTCTTGTTTCCCATCTTTCCTGTAACTAACCTACTGGGTATCACTAGAAAGCCTTAAACCGATACAAGCTTTCTAGCTTAGAAGAGAGACTTTGGAGTGATTTAAGTATCAGTTTTTTGTACTTTCTTGCTGTACTTAACTGTTTTCTGCCTAAAAGCAGATTTTCCAGCGTTTATTGTGATTTAAAAGCTTGCTTTTTTCATATATTGTACTTATTTGACTTCCTGCACTTTTAAAATGTTGTTTTTGTTTAAATAATTTGTTTAACTGTTGTAGGCTACACACTAAAGTGTAATAGCCTTTTCTGGTTATTTGTAGTAATTTAAAACTGTTTTAAGTGTATTTTTTACTGTTTTTGCCTTATCTTTTCAAAAAATAAACCCCCCCCCCAAAAAAATCCTTGTTTCCCACCTTTTTAAGCTAGTATAGTCCAGTTTTCAGGCTAGTGCTGAATTCAGGGCTGTGATACTAGTTTCTGAGTTGCCCATACCTTACTTGGATAGAGGGAAGTTTCTGTGTTCACCTGTGAGAGAGGGGAGCTTTGAGCAACGTATCTGTCCCTGGAGGAGTGGTTCCAGCCCAGAAGTTAGTAGTTCATTGGCCATTTTGGGCTAATTTCTATCTCTTTCATTTCCCTAGTATAAAAACAGCGTTTGCACGGTGTTGCACACCGGGCAGCACCGGCTAGCTATGGTTAAATTATTCCTGGCTCCACTAAGTCTCCTTTTCAGTTTTTTCCCTTGAAACTAGTCTAACTCTCATCCTAAGCACTCAAAAAGCATCCTACAGCCCAGCACTTGCTCAGACCTAATAGCAAGCACTAATATACCCTGACACTGATTGCCCAGCAGGGCAAGACTCTTTATTCACCCCTCACCAACCAAGCAGCTCACCCTACTATTCAGGCATGACCAAAGGGCAATTTCAAGAGTACTCTCCAGTCCAGCTGGTGAATCTGGGTATCCTGAGGCAATGTTACAACTGCCTCATGTACACAAACAACCCTCTCCTCCTACCACAAAACACTAACATATGCAAGAGATGCAATTATACAGCCAAACTGGAAGCTAAGCTGTCTCCACCCAAGACTGGAACCGAGAGTCAAGAGGAGAAGGTTAACACTTGCACCACACCTCCAGCTGCACACATACCTACTAAAACAGCACTGGCAAAAAATACACAAAAATCATACTTGGAGGCTCTAAATAAAAACCTGCAAAAGCATTAGAGACCTCCAAAGCAGATGCCCAAACAAGCTGCACCTCCCGTCACAAACCAGACAACACATAAAACACAAAATCAGTGTGTCGCACAATCACAGCCCTTAAGGCGAAATAACATACCTAACACATTAGTAATAGGCGACTCTATAGTCAGGCACACTGACGTCCCACTCACTAGGCTGGACAAGCAGAAGGTTACTGTTGGCTGCCTGTTGGGAGCCAGAATCCGCCACATAACACAAGCACTCAGGTCACTCCAGAACAAGTACAGATATGACTCTGTCATTGTTCATGTTGGTGTGAATGACCTGAGACGTACCTCCCTGGACTACATGAAAAGAGACATGGAAGAGCTCTCTGATCATGTAGCCCAGGCTGGTATGACCCTGACCCTGAGAAGCATCCTGCCCTCACCAAGAATGATACCTCAGTATAAAAAAAAAATTATCAATTTCAACAATTGGCTAAGCTTCTGGTGTCATTCAAAAGGGATCCAGTGTTTGTCAGCCTGGGACGACATGCTCGACAAGCCACGTTGCTTCGCAAGAGACGGCTTGCACCTGTCACCCTTAGGCTTTTGAATACTGGCCAAGGATCTTGCTGCCCCCATAGTGCCTTTTTTAGGCAAGGCTCAAAAGTCAAACCTACCCGCATAAACAACACAATTAACAAAAAACTGAGGGTTATGCTACTCAACGCCAGGAGTTTAAATCTAAAAATGCACGCGCTCGAAGCACTCCTCAGTATGGAGAACATCGACATCTGTGCAGTAACTGAAACCTGATTCAAGGCTCCAGAGAGCACCCCAGCATTACCGGGCTACAACTCATACCACACGTTTTGGCCACAGAACATGGACCGAAACACAAAAGGAGGGGGTGTATCCATATTCATCAAGGATACCTACACCTCCAGGTTAGTGGCGCAGCATGATAACTCTGAGATCATCCATGTGCAACTAACATCGGGCAAATCTACAATGCAGATTGTGGCCTGCTACAGATCACCCTTCATGACCCCGGACCACCACTCCACCTTTCTGGAGACACTGGAAAACATGAAGGTCCTACCGAACACCCTGATATTGGGCGATTTCAATTACTCTACCATACACTGGGAAAACTACTCGAGTACAAACTCCCAAGTCCAGCACTTTGTGGAATTCATCAACTCAAATACCCTGGATCAGCTGGTAAACTCCCCTACCAGAGGTGAAAACATATTGGACCTGGTCATCACTAACATGGGCGACAGGTGTTCCACACTGGAGGTCAACCCGTCACTGGTTAGATCAGACCATAAACTAATCACTATGGATGTCCACACCCCACCACCACCCCCAGCTAAGGAAACCACAGTAAAAACTTTTCTAAAGCAAACTTCACCTTACTTAAGACAGAGGTAGTACGTTTCACAGCCCCCATGCTAAAGGATAACGCTGCCCAAGATGCAGAAACATTTACAAATGCACTCTGTGAGGACCTACAAGGATGCATGGATCATGCTATCCCTAGCAAAACCAAGACCCACTCCTCTAAGAGAAGGAAACCAGTTTGGTGGACCCCTGTAATAAACAGGCTATACAATAGAAGGAGGAAACTAGCTGAGAAAAAAAGCAAATCCCAAGAAGGAAAGACATCCCTGATAAATATCGGTAAGAAACTAAGGTCCGTCATAAAATCATCCAAGGCTAACTTCGAAAGAAAAATGGCCAAGGATTCAAAAGATAACCACAAAGCCTTCTTTAGTTATGTTAAAAATCTAAGTGGCAACTCACAGATATGCACTGAACTAGTGCAAAATAGCACAAAATATACTGAACCTACTGATATTGCCAACATCCTGGCAGATTAGATTCAGTGCAAACTTCACCCCCCTCGCACCTCCAAAAGGGCCCGCAACAATACCGGAAAAGTGTAGTGTCCCAAAAACCACAGACGCACAGGTGAAAACAGCCCTTACAAAAGCTAAAAACACAGCATCAATGGGACCAGATGGTGTCCCAGGCTGCATCTTGCACGAACTACAGAACGAACTAACCCCCCACCTAAACACGCTGTTCAACCTCAACCGCTCCACAGGCTACGTGCCCATAGAATGGCGCACAGCAATGGTTATTCCTCTCCACAAAGGAGGGGCCACAACTGACCCTGGTAGCTATCACCCCATAAGCCTGACTAGCCTGGTCTGCAAGGTTATGGAGCACATCATCATGGAACTCATTAACAAAGAAATTGGGAACCTCCAAACACTTGACCCGACCAAATTTGGCTTTGTTAAGGGGAGATCATGCCTACTAAACCTGGTTGACTTCTTCAAGACAGTCACCAAGGCCATAGACGAGGGAAAGGTGGTTCACACAGGCTACCTTGACCTCGCCAAGGCTTTCGACACCATTCCCCACTCGGGTATTACAGAAAAACTCACGAGCCTGAACATAAACCCCTACGTCACGAGATGGATTGCCAGCTGGCTTACAGACAGAACTCACACAGTAAGAATAGTGGGCTCCAGGTCCAATTCTAAACCAGTCACAAGTGGTGTCCCACAAGGCTCGGTCCTGGGACCCCTACTGTTTGGCAAATACTGGGTGCAATATACTGCACACACATACACATCAAGTCACCACCCGGTGAGCAGGGTAGGCACTACATAAACTGCAAGGGATACCCCTCCATCAACTGCCAGGTCATGTGCAATGGCCAGGGCATTATCAAGGATGTGTGTGCTGGCAGCCCTGGAAGCTATCACGACTCCCACATCTGGCATGTCTCACAACTGTATCAGGTATTTGCCAGGGGGGCATCCCATATGGCCACCTGGTGGGGGATGCTGGCTATGCTTTGGAACCATGGATGATGACTCCCATCAGAAATGCACACACACCCATGCAAGAACGCCATAATGAGGCACACGCAGAAACCAGAATAATCATAGAGCGTGTGCTTGGGATGCTGAAATCATGGTTCCGTTACTTGGACATATCTGGTGGAGCCTTGCAGTACTCTCCAGGCATGTGTGCCCACATCTTCATAGTATGTGCCCAAGGCCATTCATAAGCCTAGCCAAAATGTGTCTGCTGTCGCCACCCCATTGATTAACTAACTGTCCCTCTGTGGAGCAGAGCCAATTGTGGGATCCATGGTGTGTATCCACTGTTCCCCACCCACTCTGCAAGGATTCCCTGGAGTGTTAGTGAGGGGCTCCATATAATGTAATCAGGGATGTAGTTCCAAAGCATGGGGAGTACCCGTGACAGGAATCTGTCACTCCAACATCTTCCACTTATGGTTGTGCAAGCTGTAGCTCATTACAGTGTGTGGCTCACTATGACATGGATTTCCATAGGTGGAGCATATCCATTAAGCCTGACCTGGACACGGCTTTGTTGGCCAGCAAATATCATCTCTGAGTAAACGAGATGCCACTGAATAATGCAAGAGTTTATGTAGTCTGGCAGCATAGGACACATGTCTGAGGGCATTATTCCTCTTGGCGAGGTACATTTGTGGCTCTTCCAGCTGTTGGATGTGTCTTCTGAGGTACATCCAAAATGGGTTATCATACTCGATGATGGGATTGATGAGTGATGAGTAAAAGGGCACAATAACCTCCGTCTGTTTAGATGCGAACCCTTAAGTAATCAGATTGCCTACATAGATGGATGTCCTAACTACTTTGCAGATATGATTGTCAAAGGAGAGATCACTATCTAATGTAGTCCCCACATACCCATTACGTCATCTGAATTATAATGTCTGCCACGCATGTGTTAATATGTGTGTGTGTAGTTTCCCAAAATGGAATGACCATGCAGTATGTGGCCTTTAGCTGGAGGCCATGACTCTGACACCCTGTGCTGGTCTATGTGAGGCCCTTTGAAGGACGTCTGTGACAGCTGGACTGTCAGTTATGGCTCCCAGTCTGCAGTAATTGCCAAACATGGTCTGCTGTAGTCCACCTGTGTTAGCCCGGACCTCTGAGAAGTATATGGCAAACAGTAGGGGTCCCAGGACTGAGTTATGTGGGACATCAGTTGTGACTGGTCAAGAGTTGGACTTAGAGGCTGCTAGGCTTACCATATGGGTTCTGTGTGTAAGCCTGTTGGCAAACCAACCTGTGATGTATGGGTGTATGTACTGGCTGGTGAGTGTAGAAATAATACCTGAGTGGAGAATGGTGTCAAAACCCTTGGCGAGGTCCAGGTAGTGTGTGTGAATTACCACACACCACACCTAAAGTCTAGGTGACTGTAAGATGTCAAACAGGTTCAGTAGGCATGATCTGCACTCAATCAAGCTGACCTGAGCTGGGTCAAGTGTCTGGAGGTTACCATTGTCTATGTTAATGAGTGCCATGAGGATGTGCTCCATAGCCATGCAGATCAGGCTACTCAGGCTTATGGGGTGGTAGTTACCATGGTCAGTTGTGTCACCACCTTGGTGGAGTGGAATAGCTGTTGCCATGCGCCACTGAATGGCCATGTAGCCTGTGTAGAGACTGATGTTGTATTGCTATACTAGGCGGTGGGTCACTTTGTCTTGTAGTGTCTGCAGGATGCAGTCTGGGACACCATCTGCCTCCATTGATGCTCTGTCATGCTGTATGAAAGGGCCATTACCACCTGTATGTCTCAGATGTCTGGGATACTGTACATTTTGGGTATTGTTGTGGGCCCTGTAGGGGGTGAAACTTGCTCCGAATGTATCATCAAGTGTGTTGGTGATATCAGTAGGGTCAGTATATTCAGTGCAATATTGCACCAGCACAGTGCAAATCTGTGTGTTACTGCTTAGATCCTTAACATAGCCAAAGAAGCCTTCGTGGTCATATTCCAAATCCATGCCTATTTACCTGTGGATGTCAGCTTTGGATGATTACATGAGTAACATAAGTATCTTGCTAATACTGGTCACGGATGTCTGCATGTCTTGGGATTTGCTGTTGTTCTGGACTACTGTCCTACTTCTGTTGTATAGCCTGTATAATGCAGGGGTTCAGCAGACTGGTGTCCTTGTGTAGGAGTAGAGGGGCCTGGTCTACCATTGATGGTCGACCCATACATCTTTGTAGGTGCTTATAGAGTGCATTTTTAATTCTGTCTGTATCTTGAGCAGTGTCATCCCTGAGCATGGGGGCTGTGAACCCTCCCACCTCTGTCATTAGTACTGTGAATTTAGCTGTAGGAAAGATATTCACTGTGTGTTCCTTGGGTGGGGAGATGGTTGGGAGTGGAAATCATCAGTGAATAGTTCATGGTCAGATCTAAACAGTGACCAGTTTACCTCTGCTGTAGTGCACCTGTTGCACATGTCAGTGATTACTACTTCGAGTATGTTTTCTCCTCTCGTTAGTCCATCTACCAACTGATACAGGCCATATGAGGTGATAAATCCCAGGAAGTGCTGGACCTGGAAGTGAATACTCAAGTAGGTTATCCAGTTAAGTGTAAGGTAGCCAACATTGACCAATAACAGGGTGTCTGGTAGGACTGTCATGTTTACCACTGTCTCCAGATAGTTGTGGTGCTCCTGGGTCATGGAGGGTTATCTGTAGCAGCTCACAGTTTGCATTGCAGCCATGGCTGATGTTAGCTGCACATGGATGATCACAGAGGTATCATGCTGCCCCACTAACTTGGAGGTGTAGGTATCCCCAATGAATATGGATACACCCCCTCCATGTCTGTGCCAGTCCATGTTCAGTGGCTGAAATGTATGTTATGGGTTGTAGTCTGGTAGTGCCGGTGTGCTCACAGGAGCCTTATACAGGTCCCAGTCACAGAACAGATGTAGATGTTGTCCATACTGAGGGGTGCTGTGAGTGCGTGCATGTTGTGAGTACTACCCCTGGTGTTGAGTAGCCTAACCCTCATTGATTCCGCTATTGTGCAGTTCATGGAGGTGAGATTCAACTCTGAGACCTGCCTAAAAACGACACCATGGAGGTGCCAATAGCCTTACCCAGCATTCCAAAGCCTTAGGCTGATACATGCAAGTTGGTATGGCATTATTGCGGGCATGTTTCTCATCTGTGCTTGTGTCCTATCTTTCCTGTAGGTAACCTACTGGTAAGCAATACAAAGCCTGAAACCTATACAAGTCCACTAGCTTCCAAGATAGGCTTTTGGAGTGATTATGTATCTGTAGTCTGTATGCTTGTGCTGTACTTAACTGTTGTCTGACTACATGGTGATTTTACACTGTATATTCTGATCAGAAAACTCTGTATAATCACATATGATGTTGGAGATGGCCGGCACTGTAGAGGTTCACAGATAGGTAGTAGGCTATCTGTCTAAGGGCATTTAGAAGCATAGCTACAGTGTGGTGGTTTTATCTGCACCATTGATGAAGTAACTGAGCCTCTGTCAAGCATAGCCAATGAAGTGATTCCAGGCAGAGTTGAAGACTGGGGTGCTGTAGGGTGATAGGAGCAGATAGTGATCTCAAAAGGGCATGTTAACATGACAACCCAATAGCATTCAATTTCCCCAACAGGTCTTGCAGCTATAAAACTGGAGTGGCTCCCCCACACCCTGGCTGTATGTTTCTGGGACACATGATCCCAGGGGTGTATATACTGTTGCCCAGTCACACATCAAGGTTCCCCCTGAAGTGTGTCAGTGAGGGGTTATGCCAAATATAGTTAGGATGTTAATGTATAGTCTCTCTAGTCACATGTTGTGTCAGTATTTCGAGAAGCTCACTGGGTGTGGGTGGCTCCGCCTGTTGTGTGGCCAAACTTACACATAGGATTCATGGAAATAGGAAGAAGGAATGTTAATTTCAACATTGTAATGGCTACAGCATTTGCATAATATCTCTGCAGTAGTGGTTCAAATCCCCATAAAGTCAGAGATGTTTTACATGTTACATAGTATACCTTAACCACAGCTTGCATATATAGGTAGTATTCCACAGAATAATAAACATTTGGAACACATAAAAACCCATGTGTGCTGCAGAGTACAGTTAACAGACAATGTAATGTTATGTAAGCACATAGTGAGATGTTACGTCACTGAAATGTATATATCCTGAGTAGTTAGCAGAAGTGGCTATATTTGCGTGCACAGACTGTAGGATGTAAAGTTTGTTTAACTGTGTACATCTGCTGGTATAATGTCACAGAAACACCTTTAAACCTGCTTACAACTGCTTAAATTAGCCTTATTCTGTAGTAAAACATGTCTTAATACATTGCAGGTGTTGAATCCTGGACCATGCACACCATAGTCATGGGACCTAACACTAAGCCATCTAATCTGTATACATGGTAAGTGGTCGTTAGACTGCACCTTATACTACAGGCATTTCACAGTACAGACCACAAATGGGACAGTCATTTTGTGTATATATGTACAGTACATTGTAATGTACTGTAACATGTGAATCAATATATACAATTCTACATATGTAGAAGTGTTACAAATGAATACTAAATATATACATATATATATATATATATATATATATATATATATATATATGTATATATATATCTATATGCATGTCACTGATGTGTGCACATAGAAATATGTATGTGTGTATCTATATATATATATATATATATATATATATATATATATATATATATATACATACAGTAACATTATAGCTATATATATATATATATATATATATATATATATATATATATATATGTATATAAACATCTATGAACACACTTTGTGACACAGAAGCATTCCAAATGGATAGAAGTGTACGCAAAACACATGCAGCTCTGATATTATAACTATTAATATAAACCTAATTCCCCATAGAAGCAATGGTTGCTGTGTATGTGGAGATTGGTGTGAGGGAGGACCGCTGGCTAATGGAATATGCATCAAGGAGGGCCTGTGTCGGATGTTCATTACGTGAACTAGAGGGGTACACATGGAGTATGGGCACAATGTAAAAAGGACACAAAACAAGAACCATTCTCATCCATAATACACCCTGTCAGGTTACATTGCAACACTGACTTCAACAAACATATGAACATTAACAGGTATCATACATATGTACACCAACTGATTTACACATTTGTTTGCAGTAGTGAGGAACGGCTGTAGTACACTGTACATACTAAACACCATAAAAGTTGTACATATCTCAGATGCCTCAGTGGTAAAGCCAGTGACTGTGGTGTTCATGGTCCTGGTTTCATGACCTGCAAGGGCTGTTACGTCATTTTGAGGTCCCGAATAAGGGATGTTGGATGCAGGTTATTAAAGCACTTTTAAGCAGACATTAGAGGGTTATTGCACCGGTAAGTGCCGGTAAGCGGTGCTTGAACATGACTACATGGATAAGTGCCACACAGGTTTAACCTTTGCTGAACATTGTGCAGATCACAGGTAAAGCCGCCCACAACCGCTGAAATGTGCATTAGTCACCCATGCACTACTAGTGCCTGCTCTGAGAGGTAAAATGACCACTGCCAGGATTAAAACACACAACCATGTACACAGTCTTCACAATAACCTACCACTAAGCTACCTGAGGTGTACCAACGGCAGTTGTGTATTCTGACAGGTTAAAACACAAAAGGGAGGATTGTGTGGAAATAGGACAAACCACCATGTACACAATGAAAGGTGTATGCTATAGATATATATATATATATATATATATATATATATATATATATATATATATATATATATATATATATATATATATATATATATATACATATATATATATATATATATCAGCATATATAGAGAGGAGGAGATATATATATATATATATATATATATATATATATATATATATATATATATATGTTGATATATAGGAATATACATATATATGTAGATATATAGATAGGTTAACAACATCTACACAACCATGGAGGTGCATATAAATGGGATACCTACCAAATACCGAATGCTTGACATACCGATGCGTAATCACGAGTTTTAAAGACCAAAAGACCACAGTACCAAAACACCAGAAGCGCGAGTTTTAAAATCCTGATTTTAAAGGACATTTAGTTAGTGCTTCTGGTGTTGCGGTTCAGGTAGGTTACTGTGTGTAAGTGTGTTTCTGAGGGCTGTAGTTTGTGTTCTAAGTGTGGTGTGTGTTTCTGGGGGACTGTAATGTGTGGGTGTGGGTTTGCTTTCTGTGTCTGTTTGTGCAATCTCGGAGGTAAAATATTAAAGTGGGGGGGCGCAGCCACCCACATGAGGGGTGTAGGGGGGCTTGCCCACCTTCTCATACGTAGTGTAGGATGGTTTGTTTGGATGTGGTGGGTAGCAGTGTGTCTGTGTGTGTGTGTGTGTTCTATGTTTGTGTTACTTTCGCTAGTTTGACTGTCGTGAGTTTGAGTGTTCGGTAATGTGGGGTTTGGGAGTCTGGGCCCGGTACTGTGGGCATCGGAATTGTGTGCTTTCGGGATTCCATAGGTATCCCGTAAACAGCAGTTGAAGTGTTCATATGTGAGTATAACATGGACCATAGCAATCACACATTCCACCATGACTAGCTCCAAAGCTAGTTACGAAAATAAAATTGCCAAAGATTCCAAAGACAACCACAAAGCATTCTATAATTATGTCAAGAATCTAAATGGCAATGCTCAGATCTGCTCTGAGCTAAAACAGAATGGCATTAAATATACTAATCAGAAGGATATTGCCAATATCCTGGCAGATCGATTCAGTGCCAACTTCACCCCACTCTCACCCCCTAAATGGCCCATCTCAATACCGGAAGATTGCCAAATTCCAGTAATAACGGCCACACAGGTACAAAACGCACTCTCTAAAGCCAAAAATACAGCATCCCTGGGACCAGATGACATCCCAGGCTGTGTACTACATGAACTACAATATGAACTGGCACCTCACCGAAGTGTCATTTTTAATCATAGCCTCACCTCAGGTTTCGTGCCCACTGAGTGGCGCAGAGCTACAGTTATCCCAATCCACAAGGGGGGATCCACCTTGGATCCCGGGAACTACCGTCCCATCAGTCTGACAAGCCTTATCTGCAAGGCCATGGAGCGTATTATCATGGAACGTATAAACAAAGACATTGGCAACCTTCAAACACTGGACCCCACCCAGTTTGGGTTTGTGAAGGGCCGATCTTGTCTCCTGAACCTGATTGACTTCTTTGAATCAGTCTTCAGAGCCATGGACAAGGGTAAGGTGGTCCACAGCCTATCTAGACCTTGCCAAGGTCTTTGACACCATCCCCCACTCTGGAATCATAGATAAACTTACTAAGTTGGGCATAAATCCCTATGTCACCCAATGGATTGCTAAATGGCTTACTGATAGAACCCACACTGTAAAGTAGCCGACTCCAAATCCAGCTCCAGACAAGTGACAAGTGGAGTACCTCAGGGTTCAGTCCTGGGGCCGCTCTTGTTTGGCATCTACTTCTCTGAAGTACAGGTCAACACTAAGGGACTCTGGCTAACAAAGTTTGCAGATGACTGCAAACTGGGAGCCATTATTGAATCCCAAATGATGTGGATACTCTACAAAAGGACCTTACAGAAACAGATGCTTGGTGCCAGAGCCATGGGCTCAAGCTCAATGCCAAGAACCCCTTTGGGAAAAAACATGTATCCATGAATTACCATATAGGTGGCAGTACACTAAACACAGAAAGTGTGATAAGAGACTTAGGGACACCGGTGGACAGTGGTCTCACCTTCGATAACCACATCATACAACAGTCAGGAAATCCTTCTATATGCCACACCTCATCACGAAGGGCTTTTCATCCAGAAAAAAGGAGGTCATTGTCCCACTGTACTCATCCCTCATTAGACCCATTATAGAATACAACCCATTTGGTATGTACCTCTCAAGACATCTGCAACAACTGGAAAGGCTTCAGAAATACCTCACTAAAAGAATCACAGGCCTAAAGCAGATGCCCTGCTGACCGCCTTAAAACTCCAGCTATACTCTGCATATCGTCTACTCAGAGGATCTCTGCTTAACATACAAGGCCATGTCAAACCCAGAGCTGTTGGACATGCTACACTAAAGAAATCCCAATCCCTCAGAGCTACACGCTCAGGGATCTAAACCTTGTCATCACAATAAACAAAACATGTTGGAGGGATAGGTTCCTGACCCAGAGACTCCCCAGACTCTGGAATAGATTGCCCATACATGTCAAGCAGAGTGCCTCTATGGACCTCTTCAAGAGGAACCTTGACGATTGGATGGGAGAAAGGAAATTCACCCCAGGGATCACGTCAGTCGCCCTGCTAGACAGGGGTCCAGGAAAGTAAATAACGTGGGAAGAAATAGCCAGGGAATTGTTATGGCTAGGCTTGTATAGGCCCTAGGGCTGATAGCCTAGTACCAACCTATGAACCTATGAACCTATGAACCAAACGTTATGAACAAAGGATATGGAGAGTATATGCCTATACACTATTACAAATATGTGCTATGGACATGAGCCGAAGATAGGGTTACCACCTGTCCCACTTTGCGAGGGACAGTCCCTCTTTGGGCGGTTGTGTCCTGACCAAACATATTAAAAATGGCAACTGTCCTGAGATTGTAGGACATAATTATGTCCCATATTTTATGTAATAGTTGCATAAAATAGTTATTTCTATATCTAAAATACCTACATGTTACAAGAAACAGGATAAGCAACTAAACTGCTACAAGAATAAGCTTTTATTTAGGCAAAAAAGTAAAGTTCTATCCTTTGTACTGACTGTAGGTTTGTGTCAGCCTGTAAAATCTGATGTGTGTCCTGAAAATGTCCCACTATGGCCATTTGAAAAGGTGGCAACCCTAGCCAAAGAGGGTCAGTCACCAACACAACTCCAATGACTGCAAATACCTATGGCAGAAATACACAGACAGCTTTCATGTAGCATGTATTGCCGAAATAATTAAAGGACTAACATCACCTGCATGCTACACAGGAACCAATTAACAGTGCCTTAATGAATCAGCCTGCAATTACCATAGTCTTAGAGTCCACTAAAGGATAGGTGTTCAGATAGGGAAGGAACCCTCACACACATATCGAATATGTATAAAAGCAGTTCCTACACACCTGCATCTGCTATGTACACCCACCAACATCTCCCCCACACCCAAACCAATTACAATACATACTGTAATAACATCACAAATCATTCACTCACTGTACGACATCTGCAGAAGCCTTAACATACTTTGTCAGAGACACACTAACATGTCCCTATGTGAAATAGTTGCTGTTATACAATGGAACAGCTGCTGATGTTATAGGGTTTGTTTGCACTAATCCCATTTCAGAGGGTTGTGTGTACACCAGGAAGTGTTACCAATTACTGATTAACAGCACAGTATGATACACATGTACACCAAACTAAAGATGTCTGGTGAGCACACTGTAAACCACCTAACATTTTATGCATAGCCATACAACCATGAGCTGCTCAAACATCCTTGCCAGACTGAAACATCTGCAGAAGTATCAGGTACAAACAAACCCTGCATAAGTAGCAATGTTCTGAAATATAACAGTTGTAATCACATGTAGAACAACATCTTCTAGCCATTACACACAATCCACGGGAGTCATGAAGCTAATATATCTCTGTGTGTCTCCATATAGCTGTTGCAATACATCATAAACAACACATCCAGGCTGTCTTCCTCGAAAGTAAGGCAAAAGAACAACGCCCAAGTGGAGTACTCAATTATACACCACTGTTGCCATGGTACTGGCTAATGGAGTAGCTACACAGCAGATGTGCATGTAATTAACTACTTTGGAACACTAATTGGTGGTCAGGATAGCGCATGTTACCGATATTTAACTATAGAATGATGGCTTGTCACACATTCAAACCATCCGTATATACCAGCAGAACATTACAAAACAGATTGAAACACAAACTGAAAAAGATTGAAATAACAGTCAACGACACCTCGGGTTACTAATAAGGTATGTAGAGCACTCAGTATGTCTGTGTATGTAGTACCTGTTCTGTAATAATTAAAGTGTACGCAATGCATATAGTGGAAACAGTTATTTTGTAGCGATGTATTGTTGAGCATAGTAACGCTTGTAGTATTTATGTGTGTACTGCTGTAGGTTACAAGGCAAACACCTCATACACCACAAGGGATGCTATATAAGGACTTTGAACCCAACAATTCCTCTCCAGCCACTGTCAGTGGCAGGGTTGGTCCAACAAGTACGTGCTATAACAGGGGATAGTATATGTTGATATATTGTAACAGTAGGCATATGTATGGGTGTATTACTGAGAATAACATGTCGAAGGTTGGCCCACTGTGCAGTTATGATTTGCATTGTGGGATATTGTGCCAATAACTGTGCAATGTACATTGTAGGCATATATGTATTACATTTTACATAGCATTACTGTTATGTTAGGCAAACATTAGTTATGTCTATTGGCATTTACAATACACTATAACAGGATAGATATGTAGTCACCCGACAGCTTATCAGCATGATAGCAAAGTAAAATGGAAGAGCTAGTTAACTATCCATGCACATAAGACATGTATAGGTTCATAGGTTCATAGGTAGGTACTAGGCTGTCTGGCCAAGGGCATTTATAAGCCTAGCTAGAGTGTGTTTGCTTCTGCCACCCCCTTAGGTTAGTTCCCTGTGCCTCTGAACAGCAGAGCCATTAGTTCCCTGCACCTCTGTTCAGTAGAGCCCCTGCAGTGATCCCCGGGGTACATGTCTGTCTCCCATCCACCCATCAAGGTTTCTCTTGAAGAGTGCTAGTGAGGGGCCCTGCCTGATGTACATTGGAATCATGTCCCAAAGCATGGGGAGTCTCCGGGTCATGAATCTATCCCTCCAGCATGTCCTAGTTATCGTTGTGGTAAGGTTTATATCCCTAGAGCATGTGGCTCTCAGGGGCTTTTGTTTAGGTGGAGCATATCCATCAATACTGGGTTGGACATGGGCCTTGTATGTCAAGCAGATATCACCTCTGAGTATGCGGTATGCAACCGAGTACAGCTGGAGTTTCTTTAGTTGGGCTGCATAGGTCATCTGTTTGAGGTCAGTAATCCTCTTGGTGTGGTACTGTTGTGGTCTTTCAAGCTGTTGCAGTTGTCTTGTAAGGTACATCCCAAATGGGGTGTTGTATCCTTTAATGGGTCAAATAAGTCATGAGTAGAGAGGAACAATGGCCTCTTTGTTCTGGATGCAAACCCATTTGAGATTAGGGGGCCACATAGAAGGATATTCTAACCACCTTGGCAATATGGTTATCAAAGGAGAGATTGCTATCTACTTGGGTTCCCAGATCCCTTATTACCTTTTCTGTATGTAGGAGACTACTACCTATGTGGTAGCCCAAGGGTAATTAGTTTTATCCAAAGGGGATGACTATGCACTTTTTGGCATTCAGCTTGAGGCCATGATAGTGACACCAGGTATCCGTCTCAGTGAGACCCTTCTGGAGGGTGTCTGTATCAGCTGGGGAACCAATTATGGCCCCTAATTTGCAGTTGTCTGCAAACCTTTTCAGCCAAAGTCCTCCTGTGCTTGCCTGTACCTCAGAGAAGTATATACCAAGCATGAGGGGTCCTAGGACTGAACCCTGGGGGATGCCACTTGTAACTGGTTTACAGTCAGACCTAGGGTATGCAACTCTTACTGTGTGGGTTCTGTCCGTGAGCCACTTTGCAAACCATCTCGTGACTTAGGGGTTAATGTTCAGATGGATGGGTATGTTGATAATACCAGAATGGGGAATGGTGTTGAAAGCCTTTGAGAGATCAAGGTAGGCTGTGTGGACCTCCTTACCCTCATCTAATGCCTTGGTAACTGTCTCAAAGAAGTCCACCAGGTTTAGGAGGTCTGCCCTTAACAAAGCCAAACTGGGTGGGGTCAAAGGTTTGGAGGTACCCAATGTCTCTGTGAATGTAGGGCAATAGTTCCCATGGTTCATTGTTTGTGGAGTGGGATAACTGTTGCTGTGTGCCATTCAGGGGGCACAAATCCTGATGCAAGGCTATTATTGAACATGGTGCTAAAGTGGGGAGCCAGTTCATTCTGAAGTTGGTGTAAAACGCAGCCTGGGATGTTGGCCAGTCCCATGGATGCTGTGTTTTTGGCTTTAAAGAGTGCAGCTTTTACCTGTGCAGTTGTGATTACAGGGACTCTGCATTTTACCTGTATAGATATGGGCCCTTTAGGTGGTGAGAGGGGGGTAAAGTTAGCACTGAACCTATCTGCCAGGATGTTGGCAATATCAGTTGGTTCTGTAATCGTGCCTTTGTGCTGTAACTCAGAGCAGATCTGGGTGTTGCTATCGAGATATTTGACATAGCTATAGAATGCTTTGTGATTGTCCTTGGAATTAGTGGCGGTTTTGTTTTCGTAGCTAGCTTTGGAGGATCTTGTAAGGGATCTCAGCTTCTTACTGAGGCTGACCAGGGAGCTCCTCCACTCATAGGATTGTACTCTCTTTTGCAACAGTTTCTTCCTTCTGTTGTACAGTTTGTTTATGGCAGGGGACCACCAGATTGGCTTCCTTTTTTTGGAGGATAGCGTCTTGGTTCTGTTTGGGATAGCACGATCCATGCACTTGTGTAAGTGCTTATAGAGTACATTTGTGTAGGATTCAGCAGTTGTAACTGTATTGTCCATCTGCATGGGTGTCATAAAGTTCACCACTTCTGTCTTAAGAAGCATGAAGTTGGCTTTGTAGAAATAATTTACTGTGGTTTCCTTAATGGGAGGTGGGGACAGGATGTGGATATCAAGGGTGATTAGATTATGGTTGGATCGGACCAATGAGGAGTTGACTTCAGGTGTGGAACACCGGTCACTCATGTCGGTAATGACTAGGTCTAGGATATTGTTGCCCCGGTCACTCATGTCGGTAATGACTAGGTCTAGGATATTGTTGCCCCTGGTGGGGGTGTGAATAAGTTGATCCAGGGCATTGGAGTTTATGAATTCCAGAAAGCATTGAGCTAATAAGTTGGTACACGAGTAGTTTTCCCAGTTAATGGTGGGGTAGTTGAAGTCACCCATTAGTAGGGTGTTTGGTTGAACCCTAATCATTTCCAGTACATCAAGAAAAGTGGAGTGGGAATCCTGGGGCATGGTGGGGGATCTGTAGCAAGCTACAATTTGGATTGCCGTTTTGCCCATTGTTAGTTGCACTTGGATAACCTCGGATGCATGCTGCTATGCAACTAGCCTGGAGGTGTGGATATCCTTAATGAATATGGACACACCTCCGCCTTGGGTGTTTCAGTCCAGGTTATATGGCCGAAAAGTGTGGTATGAGTTATAGCGTGGCAGTGCAGATGTGCTCTCTGGAGCCTTGAACCAGGTCTCAGTCACTACACAGATATCGATGTTCTCCATTACAAGGAGTGCCTTGAGTGAGTGCATTTTGAGATTTAGACTTCTAGCATTGAGTAGCATTGCCCTCAATTTTTGCTTGCCTGTTCCTGTTATGATGGTGAATATGTTATTTGAACCTTGCCTAAAAAAGGCACTATAGGGGCAGCAAGAGCCTTAGCCAGTATCCGGAATCCCAGAGGTGACAGGTGCAGGCCATCTGTGGCAAAGCATCATGGTCTGTCGACCATGTCATCCCAAGCAGACAGATACTGGATCCCCTTAGAATGACACCAGAAGCTTAGCCAATTGTTGAAGTCAATCATTTTGTCCTTGTACTGCGGTATCATTCTGGGTGATGACAGAATGCTACTCAGGGCTAGGGTCATACCTGCCTGCGCTACAAGATCAGAGAGCTCTTCCATGTCTCTTTTCATGTAGTCCAGGGAGGTACATCTCAGGTCATTCACACCGACATGGACAATGACAGAGTCATATTTGTACATGTTGTGGAGTGACCTGAGTGCATGGGTTATGCGGTGGGTCCTGGTACCCGACAGGCAGCTGACAGTAACCTTCTCCTTGTTTAGCCTGGTGAGTGGGACATCAGTGTGCCCGACTATAGAGTCACCTATGACTAGTGTGTTGGGTACGTTGTTTTGCTTTATTGTCTGTGGTTGAGTGGCACACTGAGTCTGTGGGCTAAGTGTCATTAGGGTTGTGTTGGGGGATGGAGGCTGATTGCGCTTCTGCTTTGGAGGTCTCTGTGGCTTAGACAGATTATTATTGAGAGCCTCCGAGAATGTTTTCATGTTACTATGTGTGGATTTTGGTGGTGTAGATTTAGTGAGACTATGTGATGAGTGTGGTGTGGTGCAAATGTTTACCTTCTCCACATGACTGTCAAGTTCGGTCTTGGTGGGAGAGAGCTTTACCTCCAGTTTGGTTAGATAAGTGCATCTCTTACAGGTTGTAGTGTTGGGTGGTAGGGGGAGAGGGTTGTCTGTGTACATGAGGCAATTTCTACATTGTCTCAAGATGCCCGGATTCATCAGATAGACAGGAGAGAACACTGGGAGCTGACCCTTGGGCATGCCTGAATATAAAACTATTTTCCTCTAGATAAGTGAGAAAAGTGTGTACAAGATCTGTTTTACTCTAAGCAAGTGAGAAAAGTACGTACAAAAACGGTTTATCTCTAGGTAATGAGGAAGACTGAGTTCTATAGTAAGTAGTAGCTTATTTAGTGTTTACAAGTTCTGAACAGGTACTGCGGTGGTGGTGCTGCGGTAGCATTGTCGCCTCACAGTAAGAAGTTGTCCTGTTCGATTCTCAGCTAAAGCGTCTTCTGTGTGGAGACATGCATGAATGGGCGTACCTTCATTGAAGGTTGTACGTTAGGGTTGGCAACTCAGTATGTAAAAATCTACTGCCAATCATTAGCAGACCGGAGTTCCGCTGTGGTGACCCCTAACCGGGAAAAGCCAAAAGATGCAACAACAACAACAACAAGTTCTGAACAAGTGCTGAGCATGAATAAGCAATCCAGATAGGGTCTTGGATAACATAAACACACTGCTCCCTCAACAGGTACACAATCATATATCCATGTACACTACAGAGCCCCTGTAACCACAACTATGCAGGTACAAGCTGTACTCGGACTGCATGGGACCTGTCCACATCCCAGTTTGTATCATACACATATGGCAAAACAATTTGTTCTCCACATACACATCATGTAAAACATAGCTTCTTGTCAGGCTGTGCACACCCTGAATGGTGCACACCAACAATTATCACAACCCAAAAAGGGGGAGACACCACTGATAATGGGAAGTACTGCACTACTACCCTGCTGAGTCTGGTCTGAAAGGCCATGAACCTTGATCAACTTATTTGATGTCAGCAGTACAGATGTAGATGACAGTAAGGTGGATTTCAGACTGCATATCATAACCTTGCCAGGTCATAGGACATCATCAACCATATTGTGTTCCACCTACACTCAGTATGCTAGATGTGCATTCCTATGTCACAGGAGTGTTTTGCAACTGGACTGCTGGCAGAACCAACACTGCAGAAGGTGTCTGAATAATACATGCACATCACACCAGTGCCAGCTACAGAAAGACAGGGTTAATTCATTGTACCCCCCCCCTCATTGTAGTCTATAGCACGCAGACTAACAGAAGGCATCTGCCTATTGAAGTATGCGAATGACTGTGACCTAGGAGCAATAGCTGACTCAGAGTGTTGTGGACAACATACAGAAGGGGCTTTGTGGGTGAGGTGTGTGACATATGGCCACAATCTAACAGCTACATATTGCATTTTCACACCTATGTTAATAACCCTGTACACATGAACTACCACCTAGGCAGTGGTCAACATAATGGACACTGTGTGTAAGGGATGCAGCTGGGCAGTTGTCTTTCCTGTGATAGTTATGTCACCACACCTGTCAGGTAGTTGTAAGTGGCAATCCTAAACATGACAGAGTGCCATCCATGAATATAGAGATCATTGTTCAGCCAAACTCAGCACTCAAGTAACCAATATCAGATCACATATTTCCTTTAAGGGGTATTGGCCATTTTCAGATGGCCTACACCAGCCTTCCCAATCCCATCTCCACTATGTAGCATGATGCCTACACTGAATAAAGCCATGTCCAACCCAGTGATGTTGGATATGCTACACGTACACATCCTGATCTCAAACGCATACTTCATGGACATTCACCTTCCTAGTACAAGGATCACCACATGCTGGACAGATCCTTGTCCCATACACTTGAATTACTCTTGCCATACTATGCATCCCTGTCCAGCAAAGCTGCACATAGCCCCTCTTTCAGACATGGTGTGATGACCGCATGGTAAATGTATCATTAACCCTGTGGATCAGTTATGTGGCACTGCTTGACCTGGCCCCAGAAACCCACCTGTCAGCTACAGCTAGGTAACCTTTCATCCTAGGCTCATACATGGCCCAGGGCATATAGCTTACTAGTTGACTTTGACCGTACATGCTATAGTTGATATCCATCCCTGCAAATACCATCAGGCTAGCCAGTGTCCCATGTGTATCACCTGTGCAACACAGGTGATACATGTCAGGATGCTGAACTGCTGTACAGTGCCGTGTAGATGTATATGGCAAAGCACATACATGTAAAACCTTCCGTGAGCAAGTCTGCAGGGTCACAGGTCATGTCCGTTAAGGCAGTGTAAGTCTTTATATGTGACATATGCACAGCATCAAGGTTGACTACATTAATGTGGACACATCCAGGCATGTGTTGATAGGTAAGAACACCAGTACAAACAAGCAGACATGCCCACATCAAGACAGCATCCACATGGAGTATGAGCAATGTAATCAGGTGACACACACACATATATGGTGATAATATCAAATCACCATTGAGTGTCAAATGTGTGTGACACAAACATGTTAGTGGTGTCAGTGTCATGTAGATTTGCAAAGAGAACTATTTAATCGTAATAGATGTCATACACATGTATGTTCAACTGTAGCTCTGTACATCTCTGTGAGTTACTGTGACCTATCTCCATCATTATGTCTTCCAGGTATGCCGCATGCAAGGCTACCACCTTATACCCACTTGGAGGATGAGGCCCTCATCCCATACCTACATGATAATCATCATGTACTGTTCAGCCATGTGCCACAGGATGCACAGCAGTGGGATGCCCTGTGGCAGGAACTTCGGAGGAGGGTTAATGATGTGGGTGGCCACAACTGCACATACCAGCAAGTGCGCAGACTCTGTACAGACCTAATTAGACGGGCAAAACAGCATGCGAATGCAATCGCCAGGGAACAAAGTGCAACATGTGGTGGGCCACCAACCCAGCCCCCACTCACAAATCACACCTACAAAGGAGCTACTGGCCAACCTGGGGACACCTGCAGAACAACATCCACAAGCCTTAAATCATATCGTGGAGGTGGGTGTCTCTCAACCACCGAGCCTGGAGCTGCCTGGAAAGTCACTACTGCACATATAATAACTATATTCCATATAGTTACATGTGTCACTGTACAATATGTAATGTAACATCGTATGCAAGGCATGTATACACACATGCCGCATACTATAGTATGCTACTCTGTGTATGCACACATGTGCATACTCCATAGTATAGTCGGTTGTACTGGCGTATGTGTTAACATGCACATTGCACCCTGTAGCTATCATACAGGCGTGGCTAATGATCATACTGCCATGTCACTCCTATTTAGGTACCTCTGGCGTTCCGCTGTGACAGCAGCCCGTTGCAGGTGAGACTGTTATTATTTATCAGGCATGTTAATGCACATATCTAGCTGCCATGTGGCCATTTACCACATGTACACATAATGTATGGTCCTGTCACAATATACAGGTCGGACCTACAATGTATCACAATGGCTACCAATGTGCAATACTTGCAAACTATGTGAAACACCGACATCAAACCTCACAAACTGCCATTGCCAGATGTGTGGACATGGTGGAGGTGTTGTTCACTGTAAAAAAGGGACAATTGGGGGACTAAA
>NC_056744.1:1559011292-1559070443 GCF_019279795.1 Protopterus annectens
CCCCCAAAGGAAAAGGAGGTCTTAACTGTTACAGGTGTCAAGTGATTTACCTTCGGTGTCACCCTGACCACTGTCTAAGTTGTGTGTGTTCCCCTTCAGTTAGCAAAACCATAGCTTAGCGGTTACACAGGTTATTGTAGGACTGCTTGTGACACACCTGTGAGCTGCCCTCAGCAAACATGCATCTGCAAAGATGCCCCACCACTTAGTTATGTCCACACATCTGTCCATACCTGAAGTACATCTTACAGTACTGTCAGCATATCACCATATACAGTTGGCAATGTTGAGGCTGCATTGCAACTGCACGATGCACTAAGACACACGTCACCTGCAAGCATCAACTGCACACGCATGGTATCTGAACGCACACCACTACATGTACATGTGTGTAGGTCCTACATTCCTGTCATTTGAGCATGTTTGTAGGCATTGCAATTGGTGGACATGTGTAATGACATACATGACACATGGACTGTTGTATGATGTGATAGGTGTCATGGGTGACCAGTACAGAGGGAATGTTAACTCTGTCAACATTGATATCATGCCTTATGTACTGTTAGCATTCAGCAGCCATGGACCTACCTTCCATGTACATGTGTGTAATGGCTGTAGCCACCTGTCTGCACAAAGGACAACAACAGCTATGCTATTTACATATATGTTGTATGTGTGTGGCATGTACATACCCAGGACAGGTACATGTATGTCATTTCCAAACATGAGTGTTTACTGGTGTACAGCAACAGTCATCTGTTAATGCTGTAAATAACTGAGGGCCCCTGGTATGTGTACAGCTGACCTGGTTACAGACAGTGGTGTCATTGCATTCCATAACACATGATGCAACTGTGTCAGTACATGGGTACTCTGCACAGTTGATGTAGAGCTAGGTACAGTCCACTGGTCAAAGGTCACATGGTGTTGTACTATTATATGTCCTACCACATGTATGGATGTGTTTTGGTGGTCCGAGGGCATGGTGGTGTCTGAGGGTTACATCCTAGAATGCAACTTTTGACACTGTGACCTGCACCTGACTCATCTGTGATGCCTTTTGTGGGAGTACTGGTCAGTACATGTGAGTGGCCTTTATGTATGTGGGGACACCATCACCTGGAGTAGTCCGTACCTGTGTTATGGCCCACATGCCTGGTTCTGAGGTATATGGTGGTAGTGCTATTGTGCACTACAGAGCCTTCAGCCAGGTGTTCCTCACTGCACATATGTCAGTATTCCACATTGTTGGATGTACAGTGAGCAGCTGTGATTATGAATGCTATACATCTAGCACTGGTTAGCATAAGCATACAATGCAGTTATCCTCTAGGTGCCAGGGTGTTATCCTGTGTTTAGGACATTTGACTTGGAATGGCACTGTATGGGCAAATGTGACCTAGATATTATCCCCACTCCCTTGAATCATGGATGCATGTGATATGTGACAAAGGCCTGTCTACTTTCAGTCATGTCATCCCAGAATGACAAACACTGGACAACCTCATAATTACAGCAGACATTAGCTCATTGTGTTGGTCAAGCAGTTGCCACTCCTAGCAAGACATCACTGCGAGTGGTAGTATTGTGCTTGGTATAGAATGGTACATCTAAGGTGATAGACAGCAGCAGATGTTGTGTAGAAGACCGGTGTCAGATATATGTAGTGCAACGTTCCTGCTAACAATGACAACTACTAACACCGGAGTCCATTACAATGTGTTCTTTACGTCTAACTGTAATAGCATGGCCACTGTGGCCTTCCGTGTTTAGAATCAGAGTGCATCCCAAACAGCCCTGTGCTACTAAGTGTATGAGCATGCCCAGTATAACCTTGTGTAGATGGATACATAGTGCATTCCGAACAGCCCTGTGCTACTAAGTGTGTGAGCATGTCCAGTGACACCTTGTGTTAGTTATGTGCCTCTGTGTGTATGGGCATGGCCATTGTAACCCTGTATAATGATAGAAGTCATCCACTGCACAGATGGGCATACTCCAGTTCAGGATGGATTCCTACTTTAAACACACAGGTTCGCAGGTATGCACACCTTAATTGCCAGCATCCCTGTTGATGTCTGCATTCCTAGAAGGTCATAATGACAGCCTTGAAATGTGTAGTCTCTGTGGCACGACTCGTAACTATGTAGTATTGTAATAGTGATCTGTAGATAGGCAGGTGTTCTGATCCCACCACTGGTGTGCGTGTGTGTGTGTGTGTGTGTGTGTGTGTGTGTGTGTGTGTGTGTCTCCATCTGCCTGATGACAGAATAATGCTTTTAGACTGCTCACACTCCATACAATTCCTGTACCCAACTTCGGCAAGGCTGATGATGTCACCCACCTAGAAATGCACCTCTGGGAGTACTGTGACCCAGTAATCTCGGTAGCGCGTTCTGTAACTGCATAATGCTGCAGTATAATAAAGTAGGTTGGTGTTCTAATCCCAGACATGACAAGTGTGTGTGTGTGTGTGTGTGTGTGTGTGTGTGTGTGTGTGTGTGTGTGTGTGTGTGTGTGTGTGTGTGTGTGTGTGTCTCCATCTGCCTGAGGACAGAATAATGTTTTTAGACTGCTCACACTCCATACAATTCCTATACCCAACTTTGGCAAGGCTGATGCTGTCACCCACCTGGAAATACACCTCTGGGAGTGCTGTGACCCAGTAATCTCAGTAGCGTGTTCTGTAACTGCGTAATGCTGCAGTGTGATAAAGTAGTTAGGTCGGTGTTCTAATCCCAGACTTGCCAACTGTGTGTGTGTGTGTGTGTGTGTGTGTGTGTGTGTGTGTGTGTGTGTGTGTGTGTGTATCTGCGTGAGACAAGTACAGTGCTTTGTAGAGTATGCATTTTCTGTACAAATCACATGACCACCTTTGTCAATCCTGCTGTTGTCACCCACCTAGGAATACACCTGTAGGAGTGCTGTAACCCAGTATTCGCCGTAGTGCGTGCCCTAAATACGTATTGCTGCAGTGTGATATGATGGGTAAGGGTTCGAATACAGGACATGACAAGTGTATGTGTTTGGCTGTCAGAGCCTGTGTAGAGGTGGCTGTGAGTGTCTAACCACTGCACATGTTGGGGAGCGGATTTTGTAGTTTTCCTATATGGTGTCTGTCTTATGACACATTGGCCACCTCACGAGGAGTACAGATGTCAGTCAGCCATGGGACTGTGTTGGCACACCATACCCCTACATCTGGCAAAAGGCCTGGTAAACAAAGTATGCAACCCTACTAGTACCCGGTATATGTCCTGCACCCATGTGCCATACACAAACATACTTGTCTAGGATATTCCACTATGTTGCTAGTACCATGCACATTGATGACAGATAGTAGGCATGGTGTGAATGCAGTGGGCTGCAGAGGACATGGCACACTGTACAGCGGTACAATAGGCACATAATTGCGGACAATGTTCCTTCACTATGTTCCCCACTGGATGCCTGCAACATATGTGGTGCCATCAAATGTGATTCACAGAGGCCATACAATGCTGTACATGTGTGCCCTGTATGGACCAATGCCACTGATACCAGGGAATACCTGTATCATGCTATCAATGCAGGTGCAGGGTCGACCTGCTGACTATAAGCAGGTTTTGCCACACCAGACCAGTATTGGCATATCGGTGGATAACAGTCTGTGCACACAACATGTGCCTGCCAAACCAAGTACACCTGTGCATGTCACTGCACAGTATTGTGGGACATCCACATCCCAGGCAATGTCCATGCAAAGGACTATCAAACACAGATATGGCATTCATTGCAAAACTGGCCATACACATTGGTAAACAGGATGTCAGGGCAGATCATGCAGTACCCATCTGAGTGGGACATTGCAGACACTACACCCCTGTACCATACTGCACTCCATTGTCGGGTGGGACGATGCCAAGGATTACCCCTCACCTAGCCTTGCACAGCCAACCACTACACATCCATGAAGCAATGCATACATGCATGTCAGTACTGGCACCTTGTGTCTGTGTGTGGGTTATGATGCTCCCAACCACAGTCACTCCCAGTTTAACCCTCGTTGGCATACCAACAGATGTCAAACACTTTCACATGCCCTAGCCCATAGATCCTCCAGATATCCCCTGTGGTGCATGTAGTCCTGTGCATTACTGCAGTGTGGCAAACTAAGTAGTTAGGGTGTGCATTTGTGGCCCTGGCAAGCAGTGTCAATGCGAGTCCATTAGAGAGTGTGGTTGTGGTGGCAATGGCATCCATTCACGTGAACAGCCATGTGTGCTACATCTAATGTATGTCTACTATATCTCTGTTGCAGATGTCTCTCACTTACACACATATATGTTCTTACAGCACAGCAACATGTCGGCTTTGTGGCACATGTAGTAACTTCATGCACATGTAATAGTAATGACTAGTCAGTCAGGGGTTTGACCCCTGTACTGTTAGGCGTGTGGCAGACAATGCTTATGGTTTAGTCTCCAAGCCCTTCTCTGGTGTACTTTGTCTGTCCCTCCCACACACTCTCTGGTGGATGTGGAGGTGTACACCTGCTCAGCAGCAGCATGTGTATTGTAAGTGATGGACATGATCAGGTGATGGCCTCTGCACCTATTGCAGTCCTCCTCTAGCTGATTGTAAGTGGAACAGCTGTGATGGTGTTCCCATAGCCATTCGCATGATAAACACAGTACACTATCAAGGAACATCATGTTGGTGTTTGGCCATGACAGTCGCTGTGAGTGGTACCTGGATGTGGTGTTCTGAAACGGCATCACAGATGATATCTGGATGTTCATCAAACATCATACACAGTGGGAAATAGCCTAAAGACAGGAGGGTGATGTGCCACACATGACTATAGCATGTAAGTGTAGCTATGCTGCATTGAGACTACTGCCTGTTTAACGTGTGTGGTAATGGCTATTCTGCATGTTCTAAAACAGACATGACAGCACTCTGTTCATGAGGGACCCCCATCTGTAGGGTTATCTGTGGACTGGTCAGTGTGTGTAACCATTTGTTTCCTGTGTTACACACTGTACACACATCTGTGTACAGCAGGAGCACAGTGTGAGGATTGCAGACAGTACATGGTGATAGGGATGTGTTACTGCCATTGCACACCTGACTGGACATATGTCACATGAAACAGTGGTATGACAGACACTGTATGGGGTTCCCAGTGACAAGCCAATAATGGGCAACTGTTCATAGTTGCAGTCACACGTCTACTACACATTGTACAGATGTCATGCAGTATATATGCATGTGTTGTGCTCCCTCTACAAATGTATACCACCTGTTGTGTTGGGTTGATGGTGATATCTATGCACACTGTTGTAGGTAATCCTGAATGATGTTGTCTATCACTAAACCATATCTGACTTTAAACTGCAACACCATAGGCTGTATGGGTTGGGAGGTCCCGGCATAACCTCCTGTCCCAATTCTGCTGACCATGGCACTGGGCACCAGCACATCTGTGGCCCAGCCTTGGACCTCAACCTCTGTTGGCTCTGCACCACCTTCTGGTGGTACCACCACTGAGGATGGGGCATGTCCCCCCTGGGAGCAGGGCCAGACAGGAACATGTCTGCTGTTGTGTGGTCTCGGACATGGTACGTTGGGGGCTCACTAAGGGGTTCCAAAGCCAGATACGCAAGCTCAAGGGTGGAGTGTCACATTTACAGGGTGAGGCTGCCCCTCCTGGACAGCCCCCAGCACTGCCTCCTTTGCAGCTGTTTTGGTGCAGTGGCGGCTGCCCATGGCTAGGGACCTCCGTCCCACTGTTCCCATGGGCTTGTGAATGCCAAACACCCATCCCCATCTGAGGTGTATCCCCCACATGTGTCATATACCAACCCTATATGCTGTCTTGTCTGTAATCCTACCCTACCTATCCTCCACGGGCATATCTACTCTCGTTCCCCCACATCCCACTCTCACCCTATGGAAACGTAAGGCCAATCAGTTCCTAGGACAACATCTGCCCTATACATAGCTGTCCTTTTCACACACGTGCCCACTGGACACATGTAACCCTTGTAATATGCATCACAACATACTCCTGTTATCCTCACCCCTGTCACTCAGGCGCAAGATTCTGGTATGCACATCACTCCTAAATGGTCCAGGTACACGTGATGAGGATGACCCCATTGTACACACAACACTACCGGTCCCTCTATGGTTACCCCATTTACCTTTATCATTATGATGATGTTGCACACAACACCTTGCAAGAATACTGTTCTCACATAAGGTACTGTTGTGTTAATGTACATTACATGCATAGAGTGATGTATACGGCCAATGTACAACTGTTTGCGTGTATGAATGACACATGTCTGTTTGAGGGAGTCTTGATATTACATAGGACAACACCACTACATAATACAGGCATCGCTGGTGTTTCCCTTTTCATTCGTTTGTAATGCTTTGTTGCCACATGGTATGTTCCTGATATATCTCTATATATGCATGTACCTATATACTGGACATAAACACTCACATACACATCTACATGATGGGATACATTCCTATACTGTTGAATGACTGCGCTGTATGATATGTTTGTGGTACTGTCCATTGTCTGTATATCTGCCATGGCATATTGGTAGATCACATTAGCTGTGTATGCAGGGTCCTGGTTCCGAGCCTTGCAGAGGCCATTTATTTTGTTGCAGGGCAGAACAAGGCCATTGGATACGGAGGAAGTAAGGCACATTAAAGCAGTTGTGAGCAGGTGTGCGTGGGTTTGTGTGGTATTAAGCAATGCTAACCTCTGGTTACAGCTTCTTACACTTGGTTAGCCTCTACATTGCTTTATCAGTGCAATACTCGCATACTCGTAGCCAAACAGGCTTACACCCAGTCGCTCCCGCACTTGCAAATGCACTGACATTGGTGCTTGCATCAGACACTGACAGCCCTGGATGGGAGCGAGGACCACAATATTACCTTCTGATGCCTATTACATTGGATTACATGCCTACAGTATTGGGAATGGCTGCCCATTAGGCGACGGCATGCCGTTCAACTGTACAGAATCGGCGGCCAGTCCAGTGTTTTATTCATATTATTTGTGTGTTTCTCTTACAGTCTGCACCCATCTGGCCGATACATGGGAACCGAGACTCTTCAATACAGATAAGTAACTGGGTATTGGGACCCACATCCGTCGGCCGAGTCATGCTACCGCATACCTATTATTCTATCATCTTTCTAAGGTAGACAGCGGAATATGCGCTTTCTGTCCCTATCAGACCTCTCATACGAATGAGGAAAAATAAACACTGAATCAGGGACACTGCATAACAACATCAGGGACACATTTAAAATTTGGTGCTATTAACTTGACACATTGACAGAGCCAGAACATACGTATTCATACACATTGTCTGAGGTACATGCTGTTTATGACTTAATTGTTGTCTTTATTCATTATGTGTATTCCACCACCTTTCCTCCTAATATCACTAGTTCTAGGAGGGTTTAGGTGGGACAGAGTTAGATTCTGAGTCGTAATCAGGGATGTCCCTAGTAATCGGGGACAGTTCAATGGTATGGTCCCTATGTGTTCCCCTAATGGTTTACGGACTATCCAGTGGATGTGCTGTTAGGGGTTGGGAGGTATGGGTGTCAGCTATGCCCACATCAGAATATTATTTACATCCATGTGGCGGTCCTAATACGGCTCTGCCAGCCAACACCTGCATGCCTAAGCCCATAATCGCATACCCATAGTTCCCCCACCTGCCACTCCTCTACAGCACTCATCCTTACTGGGGGTGCAGGTGGGGTATAAACACACCACTACACACTGCCCACTCTCCCCGTATCGGGACACATGTCGTACGTTGTGTCGACCCATGTGTTATCAGTCTTGCACAACCTACTGGTCTGTGTACATCTACAGCCTGCTTTGATAAATCATTACCGGGACTGGCTCCGATCATTAATTTTTGGTGTCCCACAAGGGACATCGATGTCTATGTTTCAAGTGTAGACCTTGCAGGTCTCTCCCACTGGTAGTATCCTGCCGGTGGTCTGGGAAGCAGTGGTGTGTTTGCCTTTATTGTGTGTCTGTATGTCCCACCGTCCTAGCTATGGGGGTGAGGTGGGGGGGGTGATGCTATGTGTTAAATGTTTGTTTATTGGACCTCCCACCACCATATGCACGGCCTGTGAACATATGTTACTCGTAACTGCTGTATCATTTCCTAGCTATATACATGTGTATATTTACTGTAACATATATATCTGTTTACATTAATATATACAGATATATCTGCATATGTATGCATACATGTATATTTATATCTTGCTGTATATATATATATATATATATATATATATATATATATATATATATAAAGTGTAACGACATATGGGTCTATGGTTGTCTGCATATGTATATATTCATATGTGGGTATGTATCTGTATTCTTTCTCTGTATGTATACATTCGTACTACGGTGAGGGAGAAGCATATCTCTATGTCGCTATGGGTAGATATACACACACATAGCTTTACATATATAAGTCTACATCTGGTTATTCCGTTCCTTGCCATATAGATTATACTTTGCTTTAGTGGGTCTCGCAGTGGGTGTGGCTGCTCGTTGGGCGATGCCTCTGCCCAATGAACACATTCGCTTGCATCCCTAGGGCTGTCCATATTGGCCAACATCAGCCAACACCTGCACACCTAGACCCATAAGTAGATACCCATAGTTCCCCCACCCTTGCCTCCTCAACAGCACCCATCCTTACTCTGGGACCTGGTCGGTTCTGGACACACCACTACACGCTGCCCACTCTCCACTTCACAGGATCCATTTCATACAATTGTCTCGGCCCATGGGTCATCAGGGTTACCCACCCTTGTATTCCGAGTCTGTATACACTGCAGACAAAATGGATAGTCTGTCACATTCATTTGGTTTGGCCAATTTTTGGGGTGTCCCGCAAAGGACCATCCAGTCTGTGTTCCATGATTAGAATCCACAGGTGCACTGTGTACCCCCCCCCGGATGTATCCTGCCTGTGGTCTGGGGAGCAGTAGACATTTTACATTGATTTTGTGTATATTTCCCGTGTCCGGCTGTAGGGGGGGTGGTGGAAGGGCATGCTGTGTGTGTCATGTTTCTTGCCTGGGCTCTTCACTTCCATTGGCATAGCCTGTTAACATATGTCATTCCTGTGTGCTGTTTTTTATCATAGCTGTCTATCTCTGTATATCTACGCACACACACACACATATATATGTGTATATATATATATATATATATATATATATATATATATATATATATATATATGTATTTATGTATGTATATATATATATATATATATATATATATATATATATATATATATATACGTATATGTATGTCTGCAACCATATATATATATATATATATATACATATATATATATATATATATATATATATATATATATATATATATATATATATATATATATATATATATATATATATATATATATATATATATATATATATATATATATATATATATATATATATATATATATATATATATATATATATATGTATATATATATATATATATATATATATATATATATATATATATATATACATACATATTTATTATATATATATATATATACATATGTATATGTCTATACATATATGTATATATATTTCTATATATATATATCTATACATATATATATATATATATATATATATATATATATATGTGTGTATGTCTGTAAACCAATACATACCCCGCGCATACGCACTTACACATGCGTAATGGTGTTTATATATGCTTCACCTGCATACTAGTGCCTTATTCATTATGACACTGATACTTCACTCCAGTTATCTTGTAATCAGTATTTAGCATGTTATACAGTGGACAGATGTCGCAATATGTTCACGTACGGATTACCGATGGTAATTGGAATGTGATACAGTGTGATTCGGTAAGAGAATGTCTGTTCGTTAGGGGTTTGCTCTAATGAATGCACTATTGCTGTGCTGCTCCATATGCATATATACCCATATACCCATGGCTCCTGCTTCCCCAAACACACCCCAATGCCTCCTTAACACTGCTGTCATCCATTCTCCTGTGGGATTCGCGGTGTATCAACACCACTACACACTGGCCACACTCTACGCCTATAGAGCCATCCCATCGGTTTACTCACTCCACGTATCCTCAGACCTCCCATACATTTATTCCACAAACATTGGTGACGTGAGCGACCAAAGGAATACTATTTGCAATTATTGGGCTGCCCCACATGGAACACGCATGTGTTTATGGCAAGATTAGACTCTATACTTTATTACATCCTTACTCCCATTAACATGACGCTACAATTCATTAATATGTATGACTATGCGGTATCGCACACGTTACATATGGGAGCCTAATTATGTACGTGCTCAGTGTATTTCTTTTACAATTAGAACGGTTTAGTACTTGGCGTTGCCGTAGCGGGCAGATCACAGGAATGATTCCATGTGTGGGGAAAGCCTTCACATTTGATTATCGTCAGCACAGCACTGACTTTGGACACTGCATTCTAGAAGTTTCGTCCCGTCCCTCTTCTGCACAGCCTATTATTCCATCTACTGTCGATGTTTGTATGTGCACATTCCTATTATTTATGTCCACAAATGGAATGCATGTGTTACAGAGAATGTACTTCTACATATTGATGTCTACATGTGTGTATGCATATATACCTATTACGAACTTGCTGACCTCCACGGGGCGGTCCAATTAGAACCGGGCCATCCAACCCTGGCATGCCTGGATCCATAATTTCATACCCATAGTTCCTCCACCCCACCCGTGTTCAACTTACATGCGTAACTTCCATTATCCACTTGTTATCGCAGCCATGACACTCCTCCAAACATTGCCCTCTCCAGAGCATTAGGGGCCCTACACATATGTTGCCCTTCCTCTTGTATTCTCAGGCTCTCCCACCATTTAGTCTTTGAACATACCTGCCCTTGCTTGTGTAACAGTAGGAGTGCTAAACGCTCTAAATAATTTTTGGGTAGTCCCAGCAGGGACTACCCTCTGTCTGTGTGTAAAGTGGATTTAGCAATTCAACTATGTTACTACCACTGGTAATATTTTGCCTGTGGTGTGAGTAGCAGTTTGCTCACTCCTGGCCAGTGTGATTTGGCATACGCTGACAGCACTCTGTGATACTGTCGTTCCTGTTGATTCCCTTCTCATCCCTTGTCTATGCTTTATTGTTACGACGTTCGTCATATATATATATATATATATATATATATATATATATATATATATATATATATATATATATATATATATATATATATAATGTTACATCTGTACATACTCATATACATTTCCTATGATGGGCGCTGCTTACACCCGCGCAAGCGCAGTCGCATATGCTTACTGTTTGTTACATATGTTTACTGCCAAAACACGCAAAAAGACTACAAATGGTTTAAAAAGTGAAAGAAACACTATAAGAGCTGGCAAAAAATAAAATCAAGTTGGTTATGTTTATTTAGAGTAAGCGCTTTCGGCAAGGACGTTGCCTCGCCTTCTTCAGACAAATGGGAAAAAACTGTCAACAGACTTCCTTTTATCTAATCAAGCTTAATAGATACTCCAGTTAGCATGGGTTGCATGTTACCTTGGCAACCTAGTGACAGCAACCCACCAACAATAAAATATCTAAAACCAACTGTACATTTATTTCTTATTTAAAACACAAAAAAAACAAAAAGATTAATTAAAAATGAAAATTAAAAGTTAAACATCCTGTAATTTGTAATACTCTTAACCTTCTTAAATTGAACTTGCATTAACTAGGTTCTCAAATGGACAAGAAAAACATTGCTTACTGACCCAGACTATATGTCCATAATAATACATTGTGAACTGAATTATGAATTAACCTAACTTAAGAATCCACAAGGTAAAAAGTAAAAAATATATATAAAAATGTATGTGTGAAAATTTTTTTTTGTGTACCCCATGTTGTTCAAAGGTAAATTCCAAATAAAAAGAATTAATACTAAACGGCAAAAAATGTCATTAAGCCCGACCTTAAGGACAGGCCAATAAACGAATCAAACAGTGGAGAAACATAGATTTATGCTAGCTATAAAAAACTAAATAGTAAAAACAGGCAAATATAGCATCTACTCAAAAATTGGCAACCAAAATCATCTTTTCAAGGAAAGCAGCCTCAAAACACACTTGATGGAAAGGCTATCGTTGATGCCTGAAAAAGTGTGGGCCCTAGTTTTAATCTGCCACATCAACTCATCAATTTCTAGCATTATTTGCCACGGACCCCCTCGAATATCTTCAGGCCTATGTTGTAAAACTGTGAATTTAGAAAAATGGCCAGGATAATCTGAACAATGTTTGGGCAAGGCATTATTAGAATCCTTTCTACTTATGGCGTAACAGTGTTCATATATTCTTTGTCTTATTTTTTGTTCAGTTTTCCCGATGTAGAAAGCGTTACATAAGTTACACGATGCAATGCAAGTGACACTTTTAGTCTCACAGTTGTATCTGCCATACATTTTATAAGTCTTATGATTTATAACAACCTGGTTGGTAACCATTATATGTTTACATTGGGAGCAAGTACCACATTTGAACATTCCATTAATTCTACTGGAACGTGGCTTTTTCTTCTTCTCTAGAAGGAACTTGAGGTTTTGACCTCATCTATAAGTAATTTATGGACTAGCACCAAGGGCTTTGAACAGTGTTTCGTCATTTTTAATAATATCCCAATTTTTGTTCAAAGCCTCCCTGATAAACCGATAGTCCAAAGAATATGTACACAGAAAACCAGTTTGAAAGACCCCGCAGTTGTTTTTTCCATTGATGGGTTCATGGTCATGGCCAAAAGATTGGTTAGCCGAGATCTCAGCTGAAAAATGTCTTTGACCCTTTAATAAAGGTGTAAAATGCCCACCACTTCTCTTAACCACAACCTCATTTATGATGTTATTAACTAAGCTATTCGGGTACCCTCTGTTGATAAACATATTTCGAAGATGATCACATTCTAACTCAATATCTGAGTCTTCTGAAATCATTTGGGCAGCTCTAACCATTTGCCCCTTAACAACCGCCCTTTTCTGATAATACAGGTGGTTACTGGCAAAATGTAAGAAAGTGTTTGAATAAGTCAGTTTCCTGTAAATTGTACTTTTATATCTACCATTAATTCTATCATATATATGTTTACTGCTGCTTATTTGTGCTTACTTGTGCCTTATTCATTATGACAGTACCACTTTGAAATGATCTGGTTAAAAATCCCATGCGATACTCAAGTTCACTTTTACATGTTATTATGTTGGTTTTACAGCAGGACAACATTCATTCCACATGGAAAATGATATGTGCTATAGTCGAACTTGAACCGTGAATGCCTTTTCGTTAGGTGGATGCTCTAACCACTACACTATTGGTATGCTGCTTCATTTGTATAGTACACACGCCTCAATAAGTCACTAACATAGCAGGCATCTATTCTCCAGTTAGGAAAACCGCACCACTACACATGCGCCATTCCCTACTGCTCTGGACCCGTCCCGCATGTTGACTCACTCCAAGTATATTCCAACTTCCCAAGCTATAGTCCTGGCACATACGTTCATATGATGGTCAGGGTGTACATATGGTCATCTGGTTTTAGGCTTGTCCAATTGGGGACTGGGACTGCCCTGTACCCATTTGAAAGTCAGACTTACAACGTGGACAGACTTAGTTCCACTGTTAGCATCCTACCTGTGGTCAGAGATGCAGGGGGTTTGCTCACTTCTGGCCAGCTTGCTATGTCTAGCACTAGATAATACGGGTGTCCGCTGTTGTTTTCCTTCGCATTTATTATGAATGCTTTCTTGTGCCCACGTTCGTTCTGTAGATATATTTATATATATATATATATATATATATATATATATATATGTGTGTGTGTGTATGTGTGTGTGTACGTATGCATGCATATACATCTACATGATTAATTACTTTGATCATACTATTGAATGTGCTGTCTGCTATGTTTGTGATAACATCAGAGTTAGGTATAACTGCTGTGGCTTAGTGGTAAATCACATTGATTATTTATTTATTTTACATTTGTTAACCGGGAAATTCCGACTGGACCAGGTCCATTTTCAGCGGAGGCCTGGGGAGAAAAGCTCCAACATCAAGTTATACAAATACAGTACATCCAGCATAATACACAAAACAGGTTACATCATGTATGCTGAGCATAGTAATATAACAAGAATTAATAAAAACACTCCAGGTAAAAGATATAGAACATGGGTAAAAAGACAATGTCAGTCATACTTTGGTAAGAAAAGAAAATATATCAAGTAAGATTCTACAGTTAAAAGTACCCTTTCAGATGACCAAGCCTACAGGGATCAGAGCTCCAGCATGTGATCAGAGAGGAATTTGGGGAGTTAATAGTAGTATGGGTAGGGTTATGTGATACAAGGGCATAACCATGTACTAAGAAGGTGCGATTTGAGGGAGTTTTTGAATATGGATGTGGTGGGGGCAGTGGACACAGATAGGGGAAGAGAGTTCCAATTTCTGGCAACGGTGTGGGAGTAGAGTGCTTTCCCTGCATTATTGTTAGCCTTGGTGATGGAGAGGAGAGATTTTTCACTGGATCTTAGGTATCGGTTTGTAGTATAGATAGTAAGTAGGTTGGATAATGAGGGGTTTTTTTCAGGGTATTTGAGAATATTGTAGGCTGTGCCCAGCAGGTGATAGTTAAGTAGCTGTGGTAGCTCAAGCCATTTTAGTTCTTTTAGTGCAGCACAGTGATGGGTTCTATAGGTTGAGTTAGTAGCAAACTTGGCTATTTTATTGTAGCATGATTCTAGTTTGTCTAGGTCACATTGTCTGATGTGGGTAAAGATTGGTGCTGCGTATAATAGAGTTGAGAGGAGGTGGCTTTGTGCAAGAGTGACTCTTGCTTTTTGTGAGAGAAAGGACTTATGTCTGTATAGGGAGCCTAGTTTTTTGTGTACTAGTTTTATGGTATGTGAGATGTGAACATCAAAGTGGAGATTATTGTCTATTTCAATGCCCAGAAGTTTGGTGTGGTTAGAAGGGGAGATGGTGGTGCCATCATTAGAGGTTATGGTAAAGGAGAGGGGTTTTTTTTGATCTATTAGGGGGTAAATAGTAGCAGTTTTGTCTTTTTGGGATTTAGAATTAGTTGGAGCCCAGATATCCATTTTTCTACTGAGATAAAGGTATCTTGAGTGAGTGTATGTAGGGTGGTGGGAGATGAGGCGGAGCAGATCAGAGTTGAATCAACTGCATATTGTATGAGTGTGGCATATTGTGTAGAGCATTTGAGGTTATTTGTGAAAATAGAGAACAACAGCGGGCCCAGTATAGAGCCCTGTGGGACACCTATGGTGGCTGGAAGTTGTGTAGACAGAGTTCCTTTCCACTGGACTGATTGTTGCCTGTCAGACAAGTAGCTTCTGAACCAGGCTATAGTAGAGGAGGTGAAGGATAATGATGTTAGTGAGTCTAGTAGAATGGAGTGGGAGACCATATCAAATGCTTTTGAGAGGTCTAGGAAAATGGCTGATACATACTTGTTATCATTCCTGTGAAGGTTTATATAATTAGTGAAAGATAAAAGGGCTGTGGTAGTGCTGTGATGTGGACGGAAACCGTGTTGTGTGGTAGATAGTAGATTGTGTGTGTTAAGAAATGTCATCACTTGCAAGTGGATGCATTTCTCAAGAATTTTGGATAAGTAGCAAAGGATGGCAATAGGTTGGTAGTTGGAGAATTCATAAGAATTACCTCCTTTATGGAGAGGAATGATGCGAGATACTTTCCAGAGTTTGGGTATGTAGGATTCTAGTATGGAGCGGTTGATAAGGATGGAGACAGGATATGATAAGGAGTCACTAGCCATTTTTAGGTATGCAGCAGGTATGTTATCAGCTGCTAGTGTGGTTGGCTTTAGTTTTAGGAGGAGTTTTTTGATAGTTGAGATGGGCACTGGTGATAGGCTGAAAGAGGGGGTGGTGTGGAATAGGTTAGGTTGTGACTGAGGTAGACTGTTTTTGGTTATTTGACTGGACATGGCTAAGATGGATTTAGTAAAATGGTTATTAAATTGAGAAGCTATGTCTAGGGTATTGTTAGTAGAGATGGGTGCTGGGGTTGTGGTTTTGCCTGGCTTTAGTAGGGAGTTAATGGCATGCCAGAATTTTTGTGGACTATTTGAATATTTCCTTTGGGCGCTAAGAAAATAGTTTTGTTTGTTTATTTTGGATTCAGCCTTGGCCTTGTTTCTAAGCTGTTGATAGTATTGTCTGGAGCTAGGGGTTTTGTCAGTTTTCCAGATTTTCCAGGCTTTATCTCTTACTTTTAGTAAGGCTCTGGTGTCTCTATTTAGCCAGGGTGCGTAGTTGGCGTTAACTCTGATCTTTCTGCTGGGAGCTAGACTATTAAGGATGTTAGAGAAGTTTGTATTGAAGTTGTCTACTTCCTGGTCTAACCCGAGTGTCCGTAGTGGTTCCCAGTTGCAGTGGCTTAGGACAGTATTTAGGTATCGTGGGGTAAGGTTACGGTAATCTCGTACAAATTTGTAGACTACTGGTTTGGGGTGATTGGAGTGTTTCTGGAGTAGGAAGGTGGGGAAATGATCACTTAAGTCATCTGGGAGGCAGCCTACTGTATAGTTTTGTTTGGGATAGTTGGTTAGTGTCCAGTCCAGTATGGATTCTCTCTTTGTTTTCTCATCTATTCTAGTTGGTTCTTTAATTAGTTGAGAGAACCCATATAGATTGATATGTGTAGAGGGGCTGCTGGAGTTACAGGTTGCCCAGTCAGTGTTAAGGTCTCCTAGTAGGATCGTTTCCTGAGGTAGATTGTCCTTTGTCCAGTGTAGGATGTCTTCTATTATGAGCGAGTTGTTGCCTGGAGGTATATAGCAGCATATTATATTAATCTTCTTGGTGTTTCTTATGGATAGGACAGAAAACAGGACTTCAGCAGTTTGAAAAGTGGGTGGTGTGGTGTGCAGGAGCTGGAGGTTAAGGGTGTTTTTAAAGAGAATGGCTACTCCTCCTCCTTTCCTGTTTGTTCTATCAGATCTAAGTGTATTATACCCTGGGGGAAGAAAGACTTCATCTTGGATACTGGGTGTAAGCCAGGTTTCTGTAATGGCGAGTATATCAGGGTTGTAGTGGGCTATGAATGCATGTAGGTCTGTTAGTTTATTGGTAATACTACTTATGTTGAGATTTAGGATTAGCAGGTCAGATGTTTGTCTAGCTGAGAGGGGACCTGGATTTGGGTGAATGTCACCAGAGGTTAGCAGAATTTGTAGGAGTGTCAGTATGTGTTTTTTAATATTAATTGTTTGTGAGCTTGGTCTATGAGAGTTTTTCTTAGTGTGATGAGATGGTGTAATTTTTGTTAGTGAGTAATATGTAGTTGTAAGATTTATGATTGTAGGGCAGATGTAGAAGTCTGAGTGGGTTTGAGGGGGTGGGCTAGTGTGGGTAGTGTGTTAGCAGTTGTGCAACGGTAGATCTGTTTGTAAGGAAGTTAGGAAGGTTAGCGATAGTAGAGCTAGTAATAGGGATATGAGTGTGGGTAACATGATACTACTTTGAGTGAGAAGTACAACTAGGATTCCTGGTTGGTTGTGTGTGAGGGTAGAGTTGTGTTGCCTGGGAATGTGTTTTGGGAGTGGGATCAGTGTGGGATGTAATTGGATTGGGGGGGGGGAGGTAGGATGAGTGGGTTGGGCTAGTTGTTAGGAATTAGGGGTTGGACTACTGGTCAGGTGATTAGGGGTTAGAATAAAAGTAGAAGTAGTGGGGGCGGGTGGGAATGGGGGCAGGGAGAGAAGCGGAGCAAGCCCGAGCGCAGCGAGAGCGAGCGAAGCGGGCTAACACGGACTCTAAGTGTTTCTTTAGGCTTTGGTAAGTATGTAATGTTAGCTTAAATTGTAATATGTTCAACTGAAATTTTAACTGTAATTTAATATGTTTGCACGAAGTTATAGACTATGATATGGACACAGAGTATAATTTTCTGACATTCTTAAAAGGATATAGAATTAAAGCTGGGGTTAGTTACAGATGAAACAGGAGAGGAAATGAAATGCTCTTTTATAGATTTGAGTATTTCTCAAAAGAAACTTGACTTTAGTTGGGGGGGGGGGGGCACTAACTGGAGAGCAATATACAACTGTTTAGTCCTGGTGATGTACTCATCAGTACAGAGGTTTGACTAAGGAACTATACAGCAGAAATGTACTAATACACTCACTAACATTTAAGTTAATGCAGGCAAGGTATTTTACTGTCTAGACACTTGGAAGTTAAGCACCTACATTAGTATTTAGTCTCTTTAGTTGCAGGACAAGTGTCTGTGGGTGCCCAATGCTCAAGAGAAAAAACTGAAATTTCTACTACTTGATATGGGGGGCAGCGACCTGCTTGACCTGAAGGATGGTTTGGATTAATTAGTATTTAGTCTCTTTAGTTGCAGGACAAGTGTCTGTGGGTGCCCAGTGCTCAAGAGAAAAAACTGAAATTTCTACTGCTTGATATGGGGGGCAGAGACCTGCTTGACCTGAAGGATGGTTTGGATTAATTAGTGTTTAGTCTCTTTAGTTGCAGGACAAGTGTCTGTGGGTGCCCAGTGCTCAAGAGAAAAAACTGAAATTTCTACTGCTTGATGTGGGGGGCAGAGACCTGCTTGACCTGAGGGATGGTTTGGATTAATTAGTATTTAGTCTCTTTAGTTGCAGGACAAGTGTCTGTGGGTGCCCAGTGCTCAAGAGAAAAAACTGAAATTTCTACTGCTTGATATGGGGGGCAGAGACCTGCTTGACCTGAAGGATGGTTTGGATTAATTAGTATTTAGTCTCTTTAGTTGCAGGACAAGTGTCTGTGGGTGCCCAGTGCTCAAGAGAAAAAACTGAAATTTCTACTGCTTGATATGGGGGGCAGAGACCTGCTTGACCTGAAGGATGGTTGGGATTACTTGAATGCAAAACCTTACAGTAGGATGATTACACACGTAAGGTCCTGGCATCGAGCCTGGCCGAGGCGGTTTATTGTGTTACTGTGCAGAACAAGGGCCGTTGGACAAAGGGTGAGTACAGCACTTTACAGCAGTGGTTTTCCATTTAACCGCCATTTCCCATCACGCAAACACCTTCTGCATTCTTACTGTGATACATCACTCCAGCTCACATTTCAATGGTATTATATTGTTATACAGCATAAAATTAGCAAGTTATGCTCATATACAGATTGCGCGTCATAAATGGTGTGTGCTGCAGTCGAACCGGCAACGTCTGCTCGATAGGCGGATGCTCTAACCACTACACTATTGCTGTGCTGCTTCATTTGCATGTATACCCATGGTTCATAGTTACCAGAACAAGCACAGCAAAACATCACTATCACAGCAGTCATCCATTCTCTGGTCATAAATAAACCACACCACTACACATGTGTCACTCCCTACTGCTCTAGACACGTCCTGTATGTTGGCTCACTCCAAGTATATTCAGATGTCCCAAGCTTATAGTCCTGGGACATACATTCATATAATAGTCAGGGTGTTCAATTAGTCTTCCGGTTTTCGGCTCATCCGAATGGTAACTGGGACTGCCCTGTACCTATTTGAAAGTCAGACTTAGCACGTGCACAAAGTTAGTTCCACTGTTAGCATCCTACCTGTGGTTGGAGATGCAGGAGGCTTGCTCACCTCTGGGCAGCTTGATATGACAGCACTAAATACTATGGGGGATCTGCTGCTATTTCCTTTCACATTCGTTATGACTGCTTTATTGTGACCATGTTCATTCTTCATGTGTGTGTGTGTGTATGTATATATATATATATATATATATATATATATATATATATATATATATATATATATATATATATATATATATATATATATATATATATTATATATACATGCATATATATATATATATATATATATATATATATATATATATCTGTCTGTACATTCACACGCATATACACCTACATGCTTATTTACATTTCCCATACTGTTGAATGACCGCCAGTTACCGTCGTGCATACCCGCTTATATCTGCTTTAAAGCACCTTAATCATCCTATTTCCAACTGCCATTATTGTGGGAATCATATAAAATTAGCAGCCCTTGCATGACTTGGACCCAGGAACAAGAACACCATAGTCACTGGTTTTACCATTAAACCATCCGTGATGCATTCTGTATGGATGGTAATTAGGATATATGACTTTACTACAGGCATTCCACAGAACTGGCAACAAATGTGACAGTCAGTTGGTGTACATATGTATAGTACATGTTACTGTTCATACGTTTCTAAGAGGCATATGTATACATTTGCAAGTATACATATTTATGAATAGGACACATACTTGACAACTACTTATATGCATGTATGTGTGATGTGTAGCTATGTGAATATAAGTATGTACATTTATAGACATATGACTACATATCTGGAGTTATACATGGCCATGTATATGAACAACCGCATAATGGGAGGTACCTGTACCGTTTGTATACAGGGGTTGTGTGCATCATTACGACGTGGAACCTGGACAGGGTATACAATTTGTGGACATGTACTATTTGGAAGATGGCTATGGAGAAGCTTCATGGGAACATGTGAAAGGTATATATTCCCGATAATGCACGTGGGGAGATGTGCATCACGGTCAGGTGTTTAATCCCGGGTCGTAGGTTCTGCAGGGCCGTGTGGAGGCTGAGCAGGGTTGTGGTCAAGTACTGCTAATCTGACTTGTGCCCGGATGTCAACAGGGTTGGACATCGTGTTATGTCACAAAGTCTAATCTTGAGAACAGACACTTATCCCATGAGGGATGTCCAAAAACTGTGGACGATGAACCCCATTCTTCTGGCTATTTGAAAATGTGGTAGAGTTATGCATGCATGGGATGCCTAGTTTGCAAGCCTGAGACTGCCTAGGGTGAGACTGCCTACTAGATGTGGGTAGGGGGCACTATGTACAGATATGGCTGCGCCAAGCTAGCAGCCCAAGTATGGGTGGTTTTGCTGGACGTTCAGCAAGGGGGGCGGTGTGCTGTGGAAGGAATGATGGGTATTCAATTATGTATCCAGGTGTGTTGGGGTTGGATGGCTCTGTTCAGGCCAGACTATTATGTGGGTGTGAGCCGGTAACGTTTCTGTACATGTGTATCGCACATTTTAATGTTCATATGTTTGTGGGATTGTGTTCTGCAGTATGGCCTGTCAGGGTATATTGCAGATGTGAATATATGTTCTTTGGTTTCCTTTCTGATTCACCCACTGCTCCCTCGTACACCTCCAGTTCACCTATTGTACATCCGATTGTCTCCCCTTGGCGAATTATTACATTACCCGTCACCCCCCCCATATTCCACACACACCATCCATCCCTTCTCTGGTTGATGGCCCATGACACAGACAACAGAACGCATTGCGTATTCTACATATTTCTGGTACCAATATGGTTGTGAGGGCAAACTTGGCATATTTGATCTTCCACATGCTGTACTCCACCCACATAGGTACACGCAAATACTTATCTTTCATGATGTAGTAGGTAGACCCGGGTAATACCCATTCATCTTTGGGCCGTCCAGACAGGGACAACTTGGACCGCGAATGGGCAGATATTGAGTTAATGCTCTGAACATTGGTAGGGTTGCCACCTTTTCAAATGGCCAAAGTGGGAGATTTTCGTGATGCACCAAATTTTACAGGCCAACACATACCCACGGTCAGTACAAAGGATAGAACTTTATGTTTTGCCTAAATTAAAGCTGATTCTTGTACCCGTTTAGTTGCTTATTCTGTTTCTTGTAACAGTTAGGTATTTTAGATACAGAAATAACTATTTTATGCAACTATTACATGAAATATGGGACATAATTATGTCCTACAATCGCAGGACATTTGCCATTTTTAATATTTTTGGTAAGGACACAACTGCCCAGAGAGGGACTGTCCCTCACAAAGTGTGACAGGTGGTAACCCTAACCATTGAGCTATGCTTAGCAAAGGGCAGTGGCATGCAAACACGCTGTGTTTCACTCCCACTTGGTATAACAATCAGCACTACAATGAAATATGGCACAGGGTTTTAAATCTCATTTGTTCGAGGGACGGGGGCTCAATATTCAGCTACTTGCCTTTGTGTTTAGTTTTTATTTTGGTGTTCGCAAAACTGTCTTGTATGCTTTGCATACATTTCAGTTTCCACGGACACTGACAGGAGTGATTACTATTAGAGGCAGGGTGTACTAGTCAGTATTTTAGGTTGCGCGTCTGCAGCCGACATGTTCACGCCTCCGTGCAGCACTTAGACACTCCCCCTGCACTCGCGCACATTTCCTGTGCACGTGGATGTTGTGGCAGTGCACCTTCATTAATATGCATATGGTGCTGTTGCGCTATCTCTACACCGCACGGTTGGCACAAGTCTAATGCCGTCCTTGCGCCAAGCTTCATGATTCCCGGGGGGTACCTCACAGGTTTCAAGGCAATCAGAGACACAAAGTCTGTACTAGGAAGCTTTCTGTATTGGCTTTGGGGTGAAATAATTACTCAATGAAAGTGTGGAGGTATGCAATTGTTTTGCCAAAGATCTGAGCAAAAGCCCTTGCGTGTGTATAGGTGCTAAGTTCTGCCAGTTCTGCCAGCTTCGAGCAATGGGGGCTTTGCATGGGAACTAGAAGTCAAATGACTAGAAATGATGTAATTCTGCAAGTTATCCTAGCAGTAATATTTTAGATATTATTTTGAGAAGTGTATTAGTGTGACAGAGTATTCTGTATTCTGTCTTGGGCCTATCAACAGCAGCAGAACCATTCACCACATCTTCTGCCTTGCTCTATGAAGTAAGTTAACTAGGGAATAGTAATTCTCTTAGTTTCAGTCAGGAATATAATGAAGCTTAGTTTAGATATTATTTTTTTCTTTATTTGTCTGAGTCTGTCCTTCAATGTTATTTTAAATATTTCCTGTGATTTTGAACTCTGATGTCACTGTGAATATAGACTGAGTATTTTTTTTTTGCTTTTTTATTATTTATTATTAAATATATTTAAACCTTTCATTGTGACTGATCTTTGTAGACATATTTAAGTTTTGAGAGCACTTGCATATTTATTTGGTGACACTATGTGGCCACTCCTAATAGTCTTGCTCTTGGTCAAACTACCATTTGTATTAGTATTATTATTACACAGTAAAACTGGAACCATTTGTTAAGGGCCTTAAAGTAGCTGATGAGGGGGTTCTTGTGGCAATGAAAACTACTTTATAGTCTGGGCAGAAGGAAACATAGCTAGTAAACTTGTGCCAGCCTTTTCCGTGTGTGTGTGTGTGTGTGTGTGTGTGTGTGTGTGTGTGTGTGTGTGTGTGTGTGTGTAAATAAAATCTCAAAGAGTGTGTGTGTCAGCTACTTGGGCAGGAACATGAAGCACTGATTGGTCAGAGAAAGCATTGGAGGACTTGGCTTGGAACCCTGCCTAAGGACTCGACTGTATAGCTGTGCCAGTGGGGAGTCTTATTGGGGATGTGGAGGAAGAAACCCCCGGACTGACTGTGTTCCCTGTGTGCTCTTAAGAGAAATGGTGCGTGATGCAGAGAACTGCATCTGGATATACTGTGTGTGTATGTGCTATCCTCCCAGTGAACATCCACCCACAGGTAACAGTGGTGAGGACTGAGGCTCCTTGTTTGCTGGCCCAGAGGTGGGATATCCATGTCACATATTGGTTGGCAGTGGTGGGTCATCACAATGTACACACACACACACACACACACACACACACACACACACACACACACACACACACCTATATATCCATATATCTGTATCTGTCTATATATATATATATATATATATATATATATATATAGCTGTAATATAGATACTATTTATAATTATACGTCACCAATTGATTTGCGTTTATCTAACTGGTGCTTTGTAGCCATTGTTGCTGTAGCTAATTTGTACCTGAAATTGTGCCTTCCAAGATGACTTACAACCATTGTTTGTACGTTGGTTAATTTGTATCAGCAATTGTAATGGTGCCCAATATTTGTCATCATAATTCCAGTACTTCTTAAGGAATGAATGTTTTATTTCATTAGCATAAGTCTTTACAACTGATGTTAAATAAGCTTGAAAGGTTATCTAAACTGTAGAGATCTCATAGCACTATCAAGTCCTTTCACTGTCAAAAAAGAGTTTGTTGCAATGTAAGTTAAAGTAAGTGGTTGTTAAAACATCTGTTCTGTTTATAGTGCTTGTGAGGTTTGGAGCTATTTTTGCTAATTTTTCCTGCCTTATCCTTTGTTCAGTGTTCCTTTGTTGTTCTGTTAAAAGCTGATTTTTGAAAGATTAATGTCTTTAATTTGTAAGCGTGTTAACAAAATAGTACTGTTTGTTTCCTTTCTAGGATGTGTTGTTTAAGGTGGTAAGCCAACTGGCTCCATCACAGCAACTGTATTACAGAACTTAATTTCTTCCTTCCTTCCTTCCATTCTTTCTTTACTTTGTTTGTTTAGTGGGATACTGCATACCTTTCAAACAGTTGGTACAAGAAATCTGGACAAAGTCTGACAAAAGGGTGTATATTACGTTAGCAAACTTTTAAAAGTTCGAATGTTATATGGTCGACACCATATGATCAAACTTTTAAAAGTTCAAACATTTCAAAGAAGATCTCCATTTTCTGCACTGTAGTGCAATCTCGGAGTTGATATATTTAAAGAGCAGGGGATGTCGGGGGCACAACTCCCCACGTGAGCGGTGCTGGGGGGCTTGCCTCCCTGCTTAAAATGGTCAGGTAGGTTTTTTCTGTTTAATTCTTTTTTTAGCTTTTCAAAGTTTTAAAAGTTTGATCATATGGCTTCAACCATATGACGTTCGAACTTATAAAAGTTGATAACGTAATATACAACCTGACAAAATGGAGGACAAAGGCCCAAAAATAGGGACATATTTTAAATATTGCTTTTATAAACTTAGAAAGTTGCTAGAGTAACATGGTTTGCTTTAACTTACATTTTCTGAAGTATTTGAAGTCTGAAACTCACATGTATGTTATTGTTTAGTGACTTCAGTCTTCAGATCATCCCAGTGATTTTCCAGAAAGCCACAAATTGTATGAGGAACAGAACAAAGTAAAAAACCAAAGCAGTAACAATGACTTCATCAGATAAATGATTTATCTGATGAAGTCGATTATTTGCAGTTACTGGTTTCAGGAACAGAACAAAACTATGAGCCAAAAATCTGGACAGTTGAGAGGTATGCGGGATAGTCTGACTAAAGCCCCAAAAGGTATAGAGAAAACATAATCATAGGATGAGACAACAAAAATAACCCCACAGAGAATACATAATATAAGAAAATACAAACTTAAGTTGAGAATTTCAAAAAAGTCTCATAAGTTACGAAGAATACATATGCAATATAAGGAGAATACAAAAAATATGTTAAGATGATCAACTTTAGCTTCTTTGGTGAATAATAATCATAAATGTGTTATAAAGAACATCACACAATTACAGAAACAACATCACACTTGTGTGCAAAGAACATTATAATAATTAGAGATACATAGATATATGTCTTAGTGGTTAAAAATGTAGGAGTAAGAGATTTAGAGCCTCTGCTGAAAATGGGTTACCCACCCCGTCAGACTATCCCAGTAAACAAACATAAAATAAATAAATACATTTATTAAGAAACCACTTACCGTTTCAGTGCATTTACTCTTGGCAGTGTTCAGTTGCATTAGTTCATTCCATAGTAATTTAATTGGATTTCTACTGAACCTTGAATACATATTTTCCCTTTTTTTTTCCTCAACAGGTTCACTGGAAACCTAAGTATACACACAGCCATCTCATCCAGATAGGCAGTCTGAGTCCATTCAATCCAACCACCATTTAATTAGGACAAACTGTGTACCACCTCTGCCCTTGTGCTTTGAGTAAGTGTTAGAGGCATCCAGTCTTTGCGTATATTTTAGCCTGCATAGTGACTAGTCTGAAGACAGGTGCTTCGGTGTCCTAGTTTGTAAGCACTGGCATTACAATCCGTAAACCCTCCTCCACTGACATCCTGCTGGTCATCTTTTACTCTCTCCTTCCTAACAGACACTTACATTTACTCCTACTACTCAAACTATTTCTTTCACTTATATTTTTCTTCATTTCTTCTAGACTTGGTACTCCCATTGAAAAACAGCTAGTGATCCAAACCTCAGCCAAAGAAGTCACTATTGTTTGCCAAGAAGTACAAAGTTCTATGTCAAAAGATGAAAAATTCTTTATTGTAGGTAAGCGCTTTCATGGTGCTACTCACACCACTTCAGACATTTTACAACCATGCATCACATTACTCTATACTTTATACTAAAATTTGAATCGTCCCATTAACTTAATTGATTCAGTTAAATAAATTAACCTGTTAATAACCCAACAAATTGCCTTAATCCTTGCCTCCTGTAAATATCACATTACATCTCTATAACCAACCCATTGATCTCTTAAAAGTTTTTAACCTAATTTACAACAAAGATAAAACCCAAGTTAAATAAGATGCTCTTAAGTCAGATTTTTTACTATTTCTCCTTGGTCTGCTAGCCTTTATCAACAATTATCAAATTCACCTTCTTCAAATATTTAATCCTCACAAAGATATTAACATCTACCCAGCCTATCTTTCTCCATAACATTCTATCTCTACAAACAAACCATATCTGATTTATTTTTCTATAAATATCTCAAAACTAAGCACCCAAATTTATGATCAAATATCAAACAAAGACCAAGATATAACTGGCCACCCTCTGTATTCAGAAAAAGTAGCAGAGATATTCACCCCAACCCTGGTCCCACTGTTCATAAAACCATCATTTCCAACTCCAAAATAAACGTCACCTAACATGTCCCAACAAAAAAAAAATTAATCCAAACTTACCTTATTAAATATGAACTTAATAAGTATGTGCAATAAAATCCATGACATGCATGCTTATCTTGTCACATACACTCCTGATATAGTCATAGCGACTGAAACCTGGTTAAAAAAAAGAAATAACAGGTAATGAGATTTACCCCCCGATACAGTATACTCAGGCATGGCAGACAAAACAAGTGTGCAGGTGTTGTAGCAATCATCAGTAAAATTTCTCTAACCATTACCTTACTTCCACATGAAATACCAAAATTTAGCAATGCTGAACATTAACACTCCTAAAAATCAACAATAGGAAAACTGTATGTTTAACAGCAATTTATATATCGCCAGGGAATAACGTTGATAATACTGAAAGCATCCTGTATTGGATATCCCAACAAATTAACCATGAAACTGTAATACTTGGAGACTTAAATATAGACTGGCAACTCATAAATTCCACTACACCTACTGAATCCAAAACTTGTACAACTTCAGACAATCAGTACCCACACCTGCTAGAATCAATAAAACTTCAGGAATAAACAAAGATATGGCATCTAAGTCCAAGGAAGTCACTGTTCCACTGTATTCAGCATTCATCACACCTATCATTGAGTACAATGCCTACTTTGGTATGTACCTAACCAGGCATATCAAACAATTGGAATGTCCACCGAGGTTCCTCACTAAAAGAATACAGGGCGTAAGTAAAATGTCCTCTGCAGACCACTTCAATGTCCTATCCCTGTATTCTGTCTTCAACATTCTTTTGAGGGGAGATCGATGCCTGGCATACAGGGCATTGTCACACCCCACTCTGATACACCTCCTGCATATCCACAAAACAAACAGCACCAGAATTGACTATTATAAAAACTTAAACCTTGCTTGTGATATAAACAGGACCTGTTGGAGAGATAGGTATATATGTCCCAGAGACTACCCCACCTATGGAACAGGCTCCCCATCCATGTGAAGCAGAGTTCCTTCCTAACCCAGTTCAAGTGCAACTTGGACAATTGGATGGGAAACCAGAAATTCATCCCTGGCTTGGCACCTATGTGCTAATGGACACAGGCAGCCTGTAAATGGTTAATTTCTCAGGCCCATCCTTACACTTATCAATGGTTTCAGGGCTTGTCAGAGATTTGGGATGAATGGCTATTCTTAGAAAGGGCCTTGTGGCTGTTAGCCTAGTAAAAACCTATGAACCTATGAGATACTCAACATTAGATTGCGACAAACTGACAAACGTAGGCTTCCACTCGGATAGCATAAGTGACCACATACCAACATATGCTATTAGAACTCACCTTAACTGAGATAAACATATTATCTATAATCAAATACAAAATGCAACCAATGTCAGCAATGATATTTTCAATGAAACACTACAGAAATATAACTGGAATGTACTTAGAGCAATGCCACTAGATACTGCTGTAAAACACTTTAAATAACATGTTCTTACAGACCTTAAATAATCTAGCATCAGTATGTATTAAAATGGTATGAAGTCCAACCCTGCACCATGGCTGACAAAGGATCATGATAAAAAGGGATAAAGCCTGGGAAAACTGATGTAAAAATAGACCTCAAAATGCCATCCAGCAATTTAGACATCTTAGAAACCTTGCAAAATTCCATGTCAAACAAGATAAGTAAACATACTGTACCAACCTACAAGACAAACATATAAATAACCAAAAACTTGTTTGGTTGTCCTAAATAAACTGCTTCACCCTGGCAAGACCAGTAGTCCCTCTCCAAAAACAGACAGCATGACAGACTTTATCCCACACAGTTTAATTCTTACTTTATACAATCAATATTATCTCTCTTGGACACTAACACATCTACACCCTCATTCTACCCTTGTCTAATCAAAACCACCCACAGCTTTTCAATTTTAGTCCAGTACCTACCTCGCGCATAAGGACATTGCTCCTTAAACTAAAAACTACTTCTGTAGCTGTAGACCTTCTACCATCAGACTACCTAAAAATGGCTGCAGAAGTCATAGTCTTCCCTGTGTCCATACTAATTAGTAGGACCATAGCAGAAACGTATGTCCCATCACTGTGGAAAAAATCCTACATCATACCACTGCACAAAGGTGGAACATCTACGGAATTAATAACTACAGACTAATAGCGATTCTGTACCCCCTCTCCAAATTATTAGAGAAATGCAGCTGATGCAATACCTAACCGCAAATAGCCTGCTGTCAGAAACACAACATGGCTTTAGGTCCCAGCACAGCACCACTACTGCTCTACTACATTTTACCAATATAATAAACCAACATAGAGACAATGGTCTGCTTGTATCCACCATGTTCTTAGACTTGTCAAAGGCATTTGAAACTGTCTGGCACCAGCAACTGTCTGTTCAACTCTCCTCAATAGGACTTTCACAGTACTCCTTGTTGTGGTTTCTTAGTCACCTATTCGAAGGCAACAAGCCATTGAATGGCAACAAACCTGAGTCTTTCTTGCAGTTTTTACTGAATGGTTTGTCTGTCCATTTTACTGTTTGGTTTGTGTGTGTGTGTGTGTGTGTGTGTGTGTGTGTGTGTGTATGTGTAGTATGTATACATATATATATATATATATATATATATATATATATATATATATATATAAGTGAGCACATATATACATATATATATGGATAAATAGATATGTTTCCCCTGCATTTGACAGAAAGTACATTTGTTCAACAAATATAGGGTAGGGATAGGTTAAGGGATAGATGTAATGTTGTTTGTATGTGTTTGTAAATGTTTGTATGTCTGAGTCTGTCTTGTGAAGTGGCAGTTAAGGTGGAGGGTTAAGGCTGGGGGATAAGGCAGCACTGGGATTAGAGAGCCCCCTGCCCTCTTTAGTAATGGGTGCTAATGCTGCCTCTTCCCCCAAGCCTAACCATACAGCTTAACGTAATTAAAACCATCATGTAACACTACCAGTGTTCAGACAAATTAGAGACTAGTGTTATGGGGGGGGGGTTAGTTTTCATACTGGGAGAGAAAAAAAGTTTTCTTTTGTCGATACTGTTGTTGTTTTCCTTTTTTTTCAGTATTGTGTATGATGAATCTTGTTTTGTCAGTATTTTACTTTCAACATTAGGGTGGTCATACACAAAAGATCCATTCACGCACACACATATATATATATATATATATATATATATATATATATATATATATATATATATATATATATACTTGTGTGTAGCCATCCATCCACAAGGCCTATTCCCATTTTTCCATATAGTTTGGGGTATCACAGTATCACTTCAACAGTGACAATCATCTAGAGCCAATGTTCACATCGCCAGGTTGCTAGCCCAACTGTGGCTGTTCTTCCATACCACACCCTTGTACGCATACTCCCACCTATGGTCAATTTATACTATACAGTCCACCTACTGCATGTCTTTGGAATGTGGGAGAAAACCAAAGCACTTGGAGGAAACCCATGCAAACACAAAAATGACATGCAGACTTGGCATGAAAGCACCCCAACCAAGAATAGAACCGATGAACCTCTTCTGTGAGGGAACAATGTTATCTGCTGTGTGTGTGTGTGTGTGTGTGTGTGTATATATGGTATATGTGTGTGTATTTATGTATATGTGTGCTTTTGTGTGTGCATGATATATGGGTATACCATAAATATGTAATGCACACTGGGTTACACATGATGCATAAACCAAGTGTTGGTCAGTGCATTGCAGGACCATAACATTCTTACATGACTGGTGCAAATATATGTATATTCTGTGCTTCTGACCATCTTGTGATGTCAGTTTAAATAAGGTTAACCCATCCCAACCCATCCATATGTCATGGGATTTTGGTCATTTGAGTGGGATGAGATGGTCATTCAAAGGAATGAGTTTGTCTTTACCCCATATTCTGGTTGTACAGCTCTCGTCTGGAACAGCAGATATTCATAGTTTCCCAGATTGTACTGTAAATATTTTCCATATCTTTTCATGTTTGTTAAGGGCTCATGGACAAAGCACTTAAAATAATTTTTAAGCATTTTCTGTAGATCTCAAACTCCACACAAAATTCACAGTTTTTTAAAGTTTATCACATTAGCTAAAATGTAGACTAACACTATAGAAATTGTGAGAGTCCTAGTCACACTCATCCCTGCCCAAGGCACAGTATGTGGTAAGAAAAGCTTGGTTTAATCAGCTTCTTATGACTTATTGTCTTACTCTAAGCTTCTGCCAGCATCCTTAGCTGTTTGCAGTGACGGCTGGTGACTTCAAATCAAAGGGGGGCTGCCGGAGACAGCTGAATGGGTGGGGTTAATGGGAAGGGGTGCAGCCAACTAGAAAGGGGAGGGGCTATGCTAAAAACCACAAAACACTAACTAAATACACTACCCTGGGTGCCAAACCGTCATTATGAGAGTCCAATCAAGACAAAATGAAGTGTAGAAGAATAAAAATATTCAATGCATTGGCTGTATGACAGCTTACTTAATATCTAGATGGAAGCAAAAAGGTTGTGAGGCATGAAAAAATAAATTATGTTTTATATACATTAATGGAATGCTGCTAGTCAAAATCAAGTATAAGAAAAACAAGCAGCACTCAACTCAAACCACTTCTTACACTGTAGTTTTAATTGTAATTTATATTTAGCTTTATTAAAGTACCAAGTAACATGCTGAAAGTAGAAATCTCTGATGCCCACACTTGTAAAAATGTTTCTTATCCAAAAAAAGAACTGCTGCCTGACAACTATCTACTTGTTTCATGGGGAAAACATGATCAAAGTAAAAAATGAAAAGCAAACAAGAAATAATCTCAAGATACATTGCTTAAAAGGATTACTGTACAGATTATGGACACACGATTGACATTCTGTTTAGTTTATGGGTAAAGCCTGCAGAGATGACTGGAAGTCTCCAAGTGTAATGAGCTTCTTAAAATAATCTAATCCTGTCCTTTATTACAAATACTGTCATATGCATTTCAATATCCAAAGCTTATACATTATCTAGTTAAGTATTCTCTACATGGCAACAACAGAAAGGCTTTCAATGTTGGCAATTCTTTAACAGTATGCTTATTAAAGCTTACTTGCATCTTACGATCTCAGCCAAGCTTACCTGATGGTCATTAAAGTATTGCTACTTAAACACAGAGCAACAGGCACTTTGAGTAATAAGCATAAATCAACAGTACAAAACATATGACAGAAACCAGACCATTCTGCAAAAATCAAGGACAGATGAAAAGCCACTCTAGTACTTGTGTCTACCTTGGATGGGGGGGTACTCTGCACATTTACACTGCATAACTACTCCTTGCCTTGCTTCGACACATCCAGAGTCACTACATGGGGGAGTGGGGTGCAACAAGTATGTCACAATTTGAAATGTCTCTGGCTGACTGTGATGGCCCTGACACATTTGTCATACCTCTCAACCTCAGAGCAAGAAATCTGGACAAAGCCATACAAAGAAGTGGGACAAAGCCCCCAAAAATAAGGACAATTTTAAAAATATTGCTCTTATAAACTTAGAAAGATAATAGAGGTCTTGCATTAGTATGAATTTTCTGAATGGTATAAAATCTGAAACTCAAATGTCTGTCATTATTTTCTAACTTCAGTCTTTAGTGATTTGTCACTAATTTGCCAAAAAAACACAATTTTATGAAAAATGGACCAAAAATGTGATGTAAAAATATAAAATAGCCACACAATACAGCTGGGAACCTGTCAAAGAAGGGACACTTTAATATTAGTACTGCTAACTTGAGCAGCTGACAAAATAAAAGAATCTACATGCATTTCTGAAATAAAAGTAATCTATAACTCTGATTATTACAGTTATTTCTTAATTGTAAACCTACCATGTTTTCTTCCAAAATTGCTATTTTGCAGAGGGATTATTAGGGGGAAGAGCAACATTTTGAGCCAAAATCAGGGACAGTTGAGAGGTTTGGCTATGCCTAATTCTATAAAGCAATTTATTTGCATGTACCTCTCAACCTGTTAATGCAATAAATCTGGACAAGGCCAAATATATTGGGGGAACATATAAACACTACTAAAAATTGCTCTTGTATAAACTGAGACAGTTGATAGAACAACAGGTGTTACTTTAGCATGCATTTTTCTGAAGGTTATGAAGTCTGAAACTCAGTGTGTCATTATTTAGTGACTTAATTCCTAAATTATTTGCCAGAAAACCACAAATCTTATGAGGAACAAACCAAAAATAAGAAACAATAATCTATTAATTCTTTGAAAATCTGGACAGTTGGGAGGTATAGTTCAGCTGGGGCTGTCTTTAAGTTTGCCGCCCTTCCCCCTCACAAAATCATGGTCGAATGGAGCCTCCCCCTGCAGCCATTTAAATGATCCATTACTTGGCTATTTCACTCCATTTACCATAAATACTAATGTGCATACTGATTTACTTCTATGATGATTTGGACTTCATTTGAAAGTTTTATTTTGTATTTTACAGCACAAACACTAAGACATCTGCTAAACAAACTTAGCATTAAAACTTCTCTGCCCTTGAAACTCACAGTCATTGAAACAGCATTGAAACTCACATTCAAAGAAAATGCATTTTACCAGTGGCAGATAAAGATTAATTCTGGGCTGTTTTCAAATCATAGGCCCTTGCATATGAAACATACATGTGTTCTTTGATACACCTTCCTATGGTTTTGAAATTTTTTTCCAGTAAACAATGAAACAAAGCGCATGCACCAGTAATGACAAAACTGCCCAGTACAGAACATTTCCATCATAAAAGTCTACTCAAGCTTCTACAGTCCACCATTATCAGTAAATATGCACAATTATACAGTCCACCATTATCAGTAAATATGCACAATCTTTGAAGTAAAAAAGTCATGTAAATAATTCCACATTAAATAAATCTGTAACTAATGAAGAGGTTGCTGCTAGCAAATACCTTTATATTTCATGGTTTCATCGAAAAATAAAGTGTCTGATGCCCCTGAGGAATAAATTGCCTATATTACATTAAAAATGATAAGCTAGTAATATTGCAATAGGAAATGGATGGCAAACTGATAACAGGCTCATAGTTAGTATCTTAACTTTTTCAGTACGGCAGCATTTACCCCTTGTGGGAGTAGAACCAACAACCTTCTGCATCAAAAGCAAGTACACACCCTGTTGTGCTATTAACAATGCAAGCTGACTTAGCATAAGCAGCACTAAACTTCTCTTCCCCTGCAGCTCTCAGCTCCTTGTAAAATCTACTCAATACTCAACTGCTTCTCAACTTCGCAGCAGCAGAAAACTGGAAAAAGCCAAATTTATGGGGGGGGGTCAAAAAGCCAAAAACCAGGGACACATTAAACATTGCTTGTATAATCTTGGATAGTTGCTAGAATAAAATGTTGTGTTACCACCATACATTTTACTGCCAAGGTCCCTGTACAAAAGAGTCAGAGCAACATACCACTATGCCAAATCAGCTGCTTTGTGAAAGAAAAATGCTGTGTTACCACTATACATTTTACTGCCAAGGTCCCTGTGCAAAACAGTCAGAGCAACATACCACTATGTCATATCAGCTGCTTTGTGAAAGAGAGGAAGACTGAAACTTAAATGGCTATCATTTAATGAATTCAGTTCTCACCATAGCTGTCAACCTCTTAGCACAAAAGACCTGGACAAACCCAGTAATGGGGGAATATAGCCCTCAAACATATTCAGTGAATTCAGTTCTTGCCATAGCTGTCAACCTTAGCACAAAAACCTGGACAAAGCCAATAATGGGGCAATACAGTCCCAAAAAATAAGGACACATTTCAAATATTCTTCTTATAAACTTAGAAAATTGCTAGAATAGAAGGTTGTGTTACTATGTATTTTCTGAAGAATATGAAGTCTGAAATTCAAATGCCTGTCAATTGTACTTCTGGCAGAACAAAAACAATTTTCAGCAGAGGCCCAGGGAGAAATACTGCAGACACATGTCTTTGTAAAATGGCAGGACACCAGAGCAAATCCACACAAACAAAGGGATGAAATGCAGACTCTACACAGAAAGCACCCCAGCCAAGAATCAAACCAGAAAACCGACAGCTATGAGACAACAATGCTACCACTGTACCATCAAATATGTAAGGAATTAGACATTCAGAAACCTGAAGTCTGAAATTCAAATGCCTGTCAATTTTATTTAACATTTGTTAATCAGGACAATCTGACTTGGAACAAAAAAACAATTTTCAGCAGAGGCCCAGGAAGAAATAATGCAGACATGTCTTTGTAACATGGGAGGACACAAAAGCAAACCCAGACAAACACAGGAAGAAGATGCAGACCCCACACAGAAGGCACCCCAGCCAAGAATCAAACTTGCGAATCTGCAGCTGTAAGGCAACAATGCTACCACTGCACCATCAAATATCAAGCATTGCACCATTTAGAAACCACATATATTATGAGGAACAGATCAGATCAAATATAAGGCAAAAATGTGCAATTTTGCATACAAAGTACAGGGTTCAAGCCTGAGTATCTCTAGCCACTGGTATATAGTAACTGGGGCATCACACACACACACACACACACACACACACACACACACACACACACACACACACACACACACACACACACACACCTTGAACGAAAACCTACCGGGTCACGAAGCAAGCCCATAAACACTTACCAGCAGTAATCCACGCACTGACAGTCCCGCAAGAACAGCTCAGTCCTCCTCATTGGTTCTGACTGCGGCTGAAGCAGTCAGGAGCTCCTCTGTTCTGTGCGGTCATCACCGCACAGACTCCTGGTATCTCACAGCAATAATTGCTGGGTACCTGTTTCTCCATATCCGGACTGCTGATAAAGGCAGTCTGATCGGGACTTGTGAAATTTTTTCTTTTTTTTTTTTTGTTTTTTGTTTTACAGATTTTATTTTTGTTTTTTTCTATGTGGGAGGGCTGCAGTCCGGCAGACCTATAGGACGAGCTGCCCCTGGCTGTTTAAGTTTTCTGATCCTGGAGGTGGCGAGTTAAACAATAAATGCCATCAGAGGTGAAAATGGCCATGCTCACACTAATAGGGTACTAACTACACTGATTTCTGGTCTGACCCTGATTTTTACTTTGACGAATAAAAATCTTAAATCCTGGGCTTTTTAAAATGTATTTGTTTGTTTATTCAATGCATTTGAGTTTAACAGAATAATGCATTCTTCACAAAATACTAATTTTAGACATGGCCTGCATGTATCCTGTGGGAAAGCAGATGTTAGATTTTTCTTTTTTTCGTTTTTTTCTCTCTATTCTGTGGGGTAAGGCTGGGTATGTTCATAAGAGGCAGTACATTTTTGCTACACTCTACAGAATTCAGCTCACTTGAGAACTCACAGCTTACTCATGTCAGGTTGGATGAGAAGTTAAAGAAGTCTTATTTTAATTATTATTTTATAATTTCACTATCTTGTGGCTGATAATGGGATTATGAAATGGACTTAGTAGAATTTATAAAAGAGAGACTTCTGAGTTTCTGTCCTATTGTGATGTGTTAGAGGTAATGGATATGTTTTGTTGGTTTGGTAATGCGTGTTTTTTTGTGGAGATCATTTGGAGGAATGATCAGTTTTGTAGAAGAAAACAAACTGGATTGTATTACACAGCTGGACATTACAGGCAAGTGAACATTTTATGTCTGGAAAGTTCATACTTAAATTGTGATGAATGATTGCTGCAATCTCATAGGCCAAAATTAACTGCCAGAGCAGTGGAAAATATGGATTATTTGGCGTACTTTTTGTTGTAATGTTGAATACTTTAAGTAGTGTAACGTTGTGTATGCTGCTTCATTTTTTACAGATTGTCAGATGTACTGCATTAGATATAATGCATTTTATTTAAGGAGTTATTTCTTATTTTCCTTATTTTTCTTTAGTGCATAAAATTCTGTTGTATTTGTTTATTTATATATATATATATATATATATATATATATATATATATATATATATATATGCAGAAATGCATGTGTATTTATTGAAATGTCACAACATCAAACCTCCAATAAGCAAATCAAAATGTTCAGAACAACAAAACAATGAAAATAATAAAAAATACATCTTTTTTTTTTTAATTTTGCACAAGGGAACCCCCCCACAACATCCCCACACAGAAGTCTGCCCCTGACAAACCCATGCTAATTATACCTGAGATCACATTACAATGGGGAAAGGACAAATTTCCCAAACCCTCATGTTCCACAGCCTCAACAAGCCAGTACAGTTCTATCAACTAATTTTTGAACAGCTGTAGCAGATTGCTCCTTTTGAACAAAACAACTTGTTGATAAAAGGACAGTATTATGTGCGTGTGTACATATATATTTGGGCATGTGTGCAGTAGTTTGGGAGTAGTCCTGCATTGTTTGTGGCAGGAAGGTAAGCACCAGGTTGTACAGTTCTGCTAATGGTCTTATTATCTGCAGTCCACAGTGGGCCACTTTTTGGCATAGTCTAAAATGGCTGCTATAGTCTGGTTTCCTTTAGAAGGTCTATAGCTATTTAACAAATAACACATCCATTACAGTGATGGATAATACAATGACTTTTCAGGATTTTTGCTCAGAGCAGTCCAGTGGCATTCTTGGAATGGTGCTCAACATCTACTCTGTGCACCATAAGACGTGCACAGAAGGTGCTCACTACCTTTTCTTTTCTACTCCAAGATACTCACAATGGCATCTAACATGTTTGGCTAGTGAAAGGTTAGAGAAGGGAGAACATGGATTATTCTCTGTGTTTCCAGGGAGTCTGTTGCATTCCTTAATCTATTAGTGCCCTTCTCACAGTGGGCTTCTATCTCTGACATACATTACAGTTAGGTTGTTTGATCTAGGTGGTATAGGTGAAGGCCATTTCCCTTCCCTGTCTTCTTTATGGATGCTTTCAGCCTCATTTTCTATTAAAACTGTTGCCCTCCATTTGTTGTCATTTCCTGTATTCTAGTGATTATATAAAAGTACTTTCCTTTCAGTTATGTATCCTTGGTACAATCAGTTTAAAATAACAACTTTGACATCTGGAATTTTTATATGTAATGTGACTTTCTAAAGTTCAGCATCATATTTAGCAACCAAAAGTGCACAGAAAGAGAAATAAAAGTTTCAGACACTGCATAGTTTAAATATATATATTTTGAATATAGGTTCATAGGTTGGTACTAGGCTATCGGCCCTTGGGCCTATACAAGCCTAGCCATAAAAATGCCCTGGATATTTCTCCCAACAGTATTTACTTCTCTGGGCCCTGTCTAGCAGGGCAATTGACATAATCCCTGGGGTGAATTTCCTATCTCCCATCCAATCATCATGGTTCCTTTTGCAGAGGGCCAAGGAGGTGCTCTGCTTGATATATATGGGCAGTCGAATCCAGAGTATGGGGAGTCTCTGGGTCAGGAACCTTCCCTCCAGCATGTTTTGTTCATTGTGATGAAAAGGTTTAGATCCCTGGAGTGTGTGGCTCTGAGGGATTGGGATTTCTTTAAGTGGAGCATGTCCAACAGCTCAGGGTTTGACATGGCCTTGTATGTTAAGCAGAGATCACCTCTGAGTAGACGATATGCCACACAGAGTATAGCTGGAATTTTTTTAGATGGTCAGCGTATGGCATCTGCTTTAGGCCTGTGATTCTTTTAGTGAGGTATTTCTGTGGCCTTTCCAGCTGTTGCAGGTGTTTTGTGAGGTACATACCAAACAGGGCATTATACTCTATAATGGGTCTAATGAGGGATGAGTACAGTGGGACAATGACCTCCTTTTTTCTGGATGAAAAGCCCTTAGTGATGAGGTGTGCCACATAGAAGGATTTCCTGACTGTTGTGGCAATGTGGTTATCGAAAGTGAGACCACTGTCTACCTGTGTCCCTAAGTCTCTCATCACACTTTCAATGTTTAGTGTACTGCTACCTATGTGGTAATTCATGGGTACATGTTTTATTCCAAAGGGGGTAACTATACATTTCTTGGCATTAAGCTTGAGCCCATGGCTCTGGCACCAGGCATCTGTTTCTGTAAGGCCCTTTTGTAGAATATCCACATCATTTGGGGATTCAATAATGACTCCCAGTTTGCAATCATCTGCGAGCTTTGTTAGCCAGAGTTCCTTGGTGTTGGCCTGTACTTCAGAGAAGTAGATGCCAAACAAGAGTGGTCCCAGGACTGAACCCTTAGGTACTCCACTTGTCACTTGTCTGGAGTTGGATTTGGAGTTGGCTACTTTTACAGTCTGGGTTCTGTCAGTAAGCCAGTTGGCAGCCCATCGAGTGACGTAGGGATTTATGCCCAGCTTAGTAAGTTTATCTATGATTCCAGAGTGGGGGATGGTGTCAAAAGCCTTGGTGAGGTCCAGATAGGCTGTGTGGACTGCCTGACCCTTGTCCACAGCTCTAGAGACTAATTCAAAGAAGTCAATCAGGTTCATGTGACAGGATCGGCCCTTCACAAACCCAAACTGGGTGGGGTCCAGTGTTTGAAGGTTGCCAATGTCTTTGTTTATAAGTTCCATGGTAATGCGTTCCATGCCCTTGCAGATCAGGCTCGTCAGACTGATTGGAAGGTAGTTCCCGGGATCCAAGGTGGATCCCCCCTTGTGGAGTGGGATAACTGTAGCTGTGCGCCATTCAGTGGGCACAAAGCCTGAGGTAAGGCTATGATTAAACATGACACTTAGGTGAGGTACCAGTTCATTTTGTAGTTCATGTAGTACATAGCCTGGGATGTCATCTGGTCCCATGGATGCTGTATTCTTAGCTTTGGAAAGTACGGTTTCTACCTGTGTGGCTGTGATTACTAGAATTTGGCCAATCGTTTAGTATTGAGATGGGCCCTTTAGGAGTTGAGAGCGGAGTGAAGTTGGCACTAAATCAATCTGCCAGGATATTGGCAATATCCTTGAGATCAGTATATTTAATGCCATTCTGTTGAAGCTCAGAGCAGATCTGAGCATTGCCATTTAGATTCTTGACATAACTATAGAATGCTTTGTTGCCTTTGGAATCTTTGTCAGTTTTATTTTCATAACTAGCTTTTGAGGATTTTATGAGGGATCTCAGCATGTTACTGAGGCTGGTGAGGGAGTTTTTTGAATCCTGGGATTTTCCTCTTTTCTGCAACAGTTTCTTCCTTCTGTTGTATAGTTTGTTTATAGCAGGGAACCACCAGATTGGCTTCCTTTTTTGGAGGAGAGCATCTTGGTTCTATTTGGGATGGCACAATTCATGCACAAGTGGATGTGCTCGTACAGTGCCTTAGTGTAGGACTCTGCAGTCGAACAATTAGATCCCATCTGCATGGGTGTCATGTAGTTTGTCACTTCTGACTTCAGTAGCATGAAGTTGGCTTTGGAGAAGTTTTTTAAGGAGGTTTCCTTACTGGGGGTGGGGTGGGATGTGGATGTCAAGAGTGATTTGCTTATGGCCAGACCTGACCAATGAGGGGGTGACCACTGGTGTGGAACATCTATCTCCCATGTTGGTAATGACCAGGTCTAAGATATTGGAGCCCCTGGTGGGACAATGGATTAGTTGATCAGGGCATTGGAATTTATGAATTCCAAGAACCGTTGGGAAAAGTAGTTGGTACCCGAGTAGTTTTCCCAGGTAATGGCAGGGTAGTTGAAATCACCCAGTATTAGGGTGTTTGGTTGTATCTTAATATTTTCCAGTATGTTTAGAAAGGTGTAGTGGGAATCTTGGGGCATGGTGGGGGATCTGTAGCAAGCTACAATTTGGATTGCAGTCTTACCTACTGTTAGTTGCACCTGGAGAATTTCAGATGCATTGTGTTGGGGAACTAGCCTGGAGGTGTGAATATCCTTGGTGAATATGGACACTCCTCCACCATTAGTGTTTCGGTCTTGGTTTTGTGGCCGAGGCCGAAACGTTTGGTAAGAGGTTGTAGCCTGGTATTGCAGGGGTGCTCTCTGGAGCCTTCAACCAAGTCTCAGTTACTGCACAGATATCGATGTTCTCCAATTTTAGGAGTGCCTCGAGAGAGTGCATTTTGAGGTTTAGACTTCTAGCATTGAGTAGCATTACCATCAGATTTTGCATGCTTGTATCTGTTACGGTGGTGGTTATGTCCTTTGAACCTTGCCTAAAAAAGGCACTATAGGGGTGGCAAGAGCTTTAGCCAGTAACCTGAATCCCAGGGGTGATAGGTGCAGACCATCTCTGGCAAAGCATTGTGGTTTGTCGATCATGTCTTCCCAGGCAGACAGATACTGGATCCCCTTTGAATGACACCAGAAGCTTAGCCAATTGTTGGAGTCAATCATTTTGTCCTTATACTGTGGTGTTATTCTGGGCGAAGGCAGGATGCTACTCAGGGCTAGGGTCATACCTGCCTCGGCCACATGATCCAAGAGCTCTTCCATGTCTCTTTTCATGTAGTACAGGGAGGTACGTCTCAAGTCATTCACTCCAGCATGGACAATGACAGAGTTGTATTTGTACTTGTTGTGGAGTGAATTGAGTTCATGCGTTATGTGGCAGATCCTGGCACCCGACAGGCAGCTGAATGTAATTTTCTCCTTGTTCAGCCTATGTGTGGGTGTTGATGGTGTGGGTTTTGAAGGGCTTTGAGTTGCTTGAGGTGTAGTGCAGGTGTTAACCTTCTCCTCTTGACTGTCTAGCGCAATCTTGGCCGGAGAGAGCTTTGCTTCCAGTTTGGCTGTGTAAGTGCCTCTCTCACAGGTTGTAGTGTTGGGTGGTAGGAGGAGAGGTTTGTCTGTGTACATGAGGCAGTTACCTCATTGCCCCAGTATGCCCAGATTCACCAGGTGGACGGGAGAAATCACCGGAGGCTGACCCTTGGGCATGCCTGTTTAGGTGCTTTTTTGTAAAGTATAAGAGCTGTTTTCCCTTACCTTTGCAAGATACTTTGCAATTATAGGCTGTTTAGTGCCTACGATTAATTTCTCCTTATTGACATGGAGAGTTGAGTGCTTGTATCAGTTTCAGGCTTCCTAGTGCTTTCCAGCAGGGTCTAGAGCAAGTGCTAGTCACAGGGGTTCAGACTTTAGTACTACCACTGAGAAACTAGCTAGTTCTAAGGGAAAATTTGAAGAGCAGACTTTCTGGCACCTGGAATAGTTTAACTGTAGCCTCGCAGTACTGGACAATGTGAAAATGTGCAAACACATGTGTTTTTAAGCCAGAAAGTTGAAAGGGATAGAAATCAGCCCAAAAAGGCTAATAAAATTCCAGCTTCAGGGCTGGAAACCACTCCTCTAGTATTACATAGGCAGTACAATGCTCAACTCTACCACTGCTAAGCAGTAGGACTTCCCTCTACCACAGCAAGGTCTGGATAGCTCTGGATAGCTCTCAACACAGAAAATAAAGTCCTGAGACAACAAAGCCTGGGATCTGGACTGGCTAGGAAAGGTGGGAAATGAGCAAACAAGATAGTATTTTTTTTTTGTTAAAACAGGCTAAACAATGCAATAATACAGTAAATAAACACAGAAAAGGCTAACACACTTGAGTGTGTAGTCCTAAACAGTAAATGCAATTAAAACTCTACAAAATTAGCAATTTAAAACTTTTTAAATGAAGCAAGCAAGTGCACAACTGAAAAACGATTTAAGAGGCAGTAATACAGCAGAATAAGTAGCTAGTCTACATATACAGAGAAGTCTATATATACAGAAAAGCAGCTAAAACACACAAACAATTCAGATGCAGTATAACCTAGAGCACTTGAGTTGTAGTAATATTAAGGCAACTACAGTTATAATAAATGCTCTAAAATATACTCTATATTTCCAAAATGTTTGAGAAGCACAGTCAGAACACAAGGAGATTCAGGCAATTCTTTTTTGAAAGGGAGAAAGGAGGAACAGAAGGCCTTCTCAGATGTTCTCTCTGTATTAGGTAGAATGAGCTAATGATACTAGACTGGGAGGAGTGTCCCAGATCAAATTTACAGTAGGGACTGGCAACTGCAAAGCCACCAAGTATAACAACAAGACCCCAACAGGGAGGGAGGATGGGGACCAATATAAAGCTATTAGCCTACACTCTTTAGATTAGTGGTTTATGTTTGTGTAATAAACCTGTGTCTTCCTGGATCGTGGTGTGGATTTGTACAATAGATTTTGACATAAGGTAGTCACTCATTTGGTTCCTGTTCGAGCTACTGTGGTCCGGGTGGCTGTTTTGTGTTGGGTACTACATTTGCTACAGTTATATACAATCCAGCCAGAGGTAAAGAAAGGCTTCTGCTAATTCAATATGGCCTGTTCATGTGCTTTGAACAATCACTGTAAAGACAAACAGGCCCAGAGTCAGCAAATCTGAACTAGGACAATACTAAAGCTATTAGCCTACACTCTTTAGACAACAAACACTACAGACAGGCACAAAATTAAAGTTTTTAAACAGATAAATGAGCAAAGAGACTCTACAGAATGCTTTTAACTGAAAACAAATCAGTTACCCATGCAGATTAGTTAATAGCAATAAAATACAGTAAAAACTATGCAGCAGACAATAAAAAAGTGCTATATATATAAATTGCTAGAAACAATAATCAGTATAAATAAGCCAAAAAAAAGGATACTTATATTTCTCAGATCAGAGTTGTAGTCAACGCCCCTCCTCCACTCTGGTCAGTGTGTATAGACAGAAATCCTCTCAAAGTTAGGGCTTAAATACCCGAAGATACAACCTTTGACAATGTTTTTTTTTGAAAGCACAAAAGAACCAGCCCCCACTAGCCAGCAGCCAAGTAACACAATCCAGCCAGAGGTAAAGAAATGCTTCTGCTAATTCAAGATGGCCTGTTCATGTGCTTTGAACAATCACTGTAAAGACAAACAGCCCCAGAGCCAGCAAATCTGAACTAGGACAATACTAAAGCTATTAGTTTACACTCGGACAGTAAACACTACAGAGAGCCACAAAATGAATGTTTTTAAACAGATAAAGGAGCAAAGAGACTCTACAGAATGCTTTTAACTGCCAATAAATCAGTTACCTGTGCAGATTAGTTAATAGCAATAAAATCCAGTAAAAACTATGCAGCAGGCAATAAAAAGTGCTATATATAAATTGCTAGAAACAATAATCAGTATAAATAAGCCAAAAAACAGGAACTTATATATCTCAGATCAGAGTTGTAGTCAAAGCCCCTCCTCCACTCTGCTCAGTAGAAACACCTAGATGTCGGAGGTACCCATGGATAGCTTCAATACCAAATTGATTCAGAATAACCGTAAACAGACTATTGATGTCCATCGTTACCAAAAGTAAGTGTCTCATATCCTTCAGATCCTTAACCTTCCTCATTAGGTCAGTTAGAAACTACCTGTGTCCTTGAGCACCTTGTTGGCTTGTGGTAAAGCTTTTATCAACTCATTTTCAATGTACATTGAAAGCGGTTCCATTATCAACCCTCTTCCTGCCACTATGGGCCATAGCAGGGGGTCTATAGGGTCCTTGTGGATCTTAGGGAGTCCACTGATGGCTGGTATGGTAGGGTGGGTTACTTCAAAGAAGTCATATAAATCTTTGTTTAGCCATCTTTCCATAAGTAACTCATATAGGTGACTGTTAAACTTATTAGTCATCCTATCAACTTCTTTTCTATCTAATTTCTTGTAAGTCTGCATATCACGCAGCATCAGGCTCATCTTCCTTGTATACCATTCAGAGTCCATTACCACAATACTTCCTCCTTTGTCAGCCGGTTTGATAACCAGATCTTCTCTTTCTCTAAGCTCCTTAAGGGCATTCTGCTCCTGTCATGTCATGTTATGGAAACCTCCTTGCCGGTTTCCATTTACTCTTGACTTGGCTAACTCAGTTTCACATAGATGTATGAATAAGTCAATCGTAGGATGATTTACAGGTGTGAAAAGGCTCTGTTTTTTTATAGCAAGTGGTGGGTTGGTCATTCCCTGGACCAAAAACTGACTTGAGAGTGATATTTCTTCCAAATAGCCTTAGATCTGTAACAAATTCATTCAAGCCAGATGGTAGTGCTGGTAAAAAACTCAAACCTTTGGTAAGCAAGGATATGTGTTCAGGACATAATGTTGACTGAGAGAGATTGAAAACTAAATGTACATCATTTTTTTTTCCATTTCCTTTCCTGGCTCTGTGTTCTGGACTTCCGGTGAAAACTGTTGTTTGACAAAAACCGGTAGAGGCCAGTTGATGGATGTGTGGACTACTCCTCCTTTTGGTCTAGTACCTGCTTGTAGTGAGATGTTAGAATTGTATTCCATCATAGACGAAGTCTGAGAGGCATAGCTTGGGCCAGCTTCATGTAGATCTACATCAGTAGTCTCAGTGGATAATCTAAGTAAAAGGATAGATTTGTCTACTTTGCTGCAGACGTCTTCCTGTTTAATTTGTCCTTCAGATGAGATGTTAAACTGAGGTCCCATCTGTCTGTGTTGGTGAAAGATCTGGTGGATGTAAAAGATCCCGCAACACCTATCAAAAGAGGGAAGTTCAAAAAGATGGAAATCCACAATCTCTCCAAGTTATGAAGACTTAATTTCTCTTTTAAGGGAATCTGCACTAAAAGAAATAAAAGTTAAAGAAGAAAGAATTTTTCCCAGACGTTGGATTAACAACCATTGGAATAGAGTCTTGATACTCATAGACACACTACAAAAAGACACAACTTTCTCTTCATGAATTTAAAGGGGACATGGAATAATGTGAACTTAAAGGAATATATAATTATAAATGTCATATGTGTTTTTTCTTTCTCTCTGTTTCTTTTCATTGGACCATTTGTAAATATTGTACATATTGTTATGATTCTTAACTACTTCTGGTAACTTGATCTGTAATTAATAGTGACTGTATCACAATTTACTCATAAACATAAAAAAAATAAAAATCTTTTGAGTAAGAAAAAAAAATCTGTTGAGTAAAAAAAAAAAAAAAAGTTCCCCAGTGCTCTGGCCAAATTTCCTCTAGTAGTAAAAATTGGATGCTCTTCAATGATGGGTCTGAAAAGGACCAAATAAAGTGGCACTGTGATTTCCTTGGACCTGGATGGCATGCCCTTACATATAAGTTTGACAACATAGAGTGTTTTTTCTAACTACCTTGGCCACATGCTGGTCAAAGGCTAGATTGCTGTCTACATATGTTCCCAGATCCCTAACTACTGGGTCAACTCTTACGGGTGTCTTATTGATGTAGTAATACATTTCTTGGCATTGAGATTTAGTTTGTGACTTTGGCAGCAGTCATTTGTCTGTGTTAGATCTGTTGTAAGATGTTTCTGTCATTGGGGAATCTAAGATAGCTCACAATTTGCAGTCATCTGAAAACTTGGTCAGCCAAAGGCCCTTTACATTAACCTTTACCTCCAAGAAGTAGATGTCTTAGAAGCAGTCCCTGAAAGGAGCTCTGAGGAATCTCACTGGTGAACACTCTCCTAGTGAATGTGGTATCACCAATCCTGACTTCCTGGGTCCTGTCTGCGAACCAGCTGCCAATCCAGTGAGTTATGCAGGGGGTTATATCCAGTTCAGTGAGTTTGTCAACTATACCCAAGTGGGGTATTGTATCAAATACTTTAACTAGGTCCAGGTAGATGGTATGCACTGTTTTCCCCTCATTCATTGCCTTGGTAACCTTCTCAAAGTCCACCAGGTTTAGCAGTCATGATCTTCCCTTGACAAAGCCAAATTGAGGTGGGTTGAGTGTCTGAAGGTTGCCTGTATCTTTGTTGATAATTTCCTTGATAGTTCATCCCATGGCTTTGCATATTAAACTATATCAGACTAATAGCATTGTAATTTCCAAGGTCAGTTGATATTTGATGCTTTTGTAGTGGGATAACCATTGCAGTCCTCCATTCTCAAGGTACAAAGCCTGTTTTGAGGCTATAGTTGAAAAGTGACTCAAGTGGTCCTAATAGGTCATGTTTCCAGCTATTTTGGAGGCATCCAGAGATATAGTCAGGGCTCATTGAGTGTTTGGTTTTGGCCTTAGCAAGAGCTACTAGGTCCTGCTCCCTGTTAATAGTTGGAGTACTATGATAGTAGGTATTTCATGGAGGGTGGTAAGGGTTGAAATCTGAGCTGAGTTCATCAGCCAGCAAATTTTCTATGTCACTTTGCTCATTGAAGGTGGCAACATTGATCACCAGTAGTGCACACTGTGTGCTGCCTTTGAGGTTTTGGACATAGCTGTAGAAGGCTTTGTGGTTGTCTTTAGCCTGTGGAGCTACCTTGAGTTTGTAATTTGCTTTGTTAGACTTAAACTAACTAAGAAATTTAGAGGACTAATTAATTAGAGAACTACTATCATTATGGGAGATGCTCTTCCTGATATTAGCCATGACATTTTTATTTTGTTATATACCCTATCAAGGTTAGGATTCCACCAGTGTGGTTTGTTTTGGGCCTAATTTCAGTAGTCACAGCAGCCTCTGTATAGAAATTTACATTGTTGTACAGGGTCTCTGTGAACAATGCTGCATTGGTTGCTGTGAACTCGGGCTTGGGAGGGGCATACTGAATTCTGGTAAACTATCACTTAATAGGGTCTAGTTTGCTTTGGAATAGTCCCTAACTGTTACAGAGTTTGCTAGGGTTACCAAGTTGATTTTTTTTTCAAAGGTGTCAGCTTAGTGGTCTGAGCTCAGCAGTAAGGATGTGACATGGGGGGGGGGTGCAGCACTCTCCCATATTGATGAGTACCAGGTCCAGTATGTTCAAACCTCTTGTGGGTGTGCTCACTATGTAGTCAAGACTATTTATGTTAACAAAGTCCAGGAATCGGCATGCCTGTGAGTATGGAGCAGTGTGTGTTTCCCAGTCTGTAGAGGAGTAGTTAAAGTCTCCTATGAATAGGATATTTGGTTTAGTGGTAAATGTCTACAGTAGATCTAGGTATGAGCTATGGGATTCTAGGTACATGGATGCCCTATAACTTGGTAGGATATGGTATTGGACTTTGTCTATGGTGATTTGCATGTAGATAAATTCAAGGGCATCATCCTTTTTAACCAAAGTAGAAGTACCTAGAGCTAAATAATACTATATAAGACATAATCTCCTCTGTGTTTAAAGTTTGTTTTATTCAATATTCTTACTCATATGATTTTTTTTGGGTCTATATTAAAACCCTGAAAGGACTAAATAGCAAATGTATGTACATCGACACATAAAGGTCGATGTACATACAGAACGAAACACCTAAAGGGCAAAAATTGTAACGCCGAACGTGTTTCATCATCAAAATGCGCCACACAGGTAAGTAAAATTTAAACTAAAATATTAAATTAATTAGCTTTTGCAGGGGGCAAGCCCCCCTGCACCTCCCCTACCCCCTTACTTAAATATACCAACTCCAAGACCGCACTACAGTGGGGAAAAGGATATATTTCCTTATCCCCACCACTGCACTGGTGGCTATGAAGCACGTTCGTTGTTCCAGTTTTCACCCTTTAGGTGTTTCGCTCTGTATGTACATTGACCTTTATGTGTTGATGTACATACATTCGTACTTCTGATATTTCAGTCTAGCAATATAGACCCGATTTTTTTTTGTATGTAGTGTCAGTAGCACAACAGATAGTACACTCACCTCTAGTGCAGAAGGATGTGGATTCTATTCCCACATCAGGTAGATGGACTGGTGACACTGCAGTGGAACATAAGGGGTGTACTGCACTCACTCATAAGTGTTCCCCATGGATGATCTTACCACCAAGAAAAATGTCACTATCTTTAAAATAGTTCTCAACTGCAGCGATTCTGCAGAACCCCATAGTATGACAGCTCTGGCTTCCTAACCTTCAGCTCTGAAGACAGAAGTGCCAAGGTTGCAACGAGTCAGAAAAAGTACTACTTTCACCAAGCTGTTTTAACCTCAGAAACTGTATATTTAGAGAATGTAGTATTAGACAAAATCCCCCAAATCCAGGTGTGCAGGGAATCACAACCCCGGGGGGAAAATGCAGTTAATATTGTAGTGCAAGCTGACCTATTATGGCAATCAGATAAGGTAGCACCACTTTTCAAAGTTTTATAAATATTTGTAGCCTAAGTTTTATAAATATTTGTAGCCTGCATAAGCAATTAGATAAGGTGGCATCACTTTCCAAATTTTATAAATATTTGTAGACTGTCAGCTTCACTAAGTAGTGTTTTGCAGTTGGTGGAGAATGTTAGCAGAGCAGATGAGGCTAAAGTCATCTGCATCATATCTGCTCAGAGTTAGTGCAGAATGGCACAAAATACATTGAACCAACTGATATTGCCAACATCCTGGCAGACAGATTCAGTGCAAACTTCACCCCCCTCTCACCCTCAGAAGGGCCCATAACCATACCAGAAGAATGTAGAGACCCTGAAATCACAGACAGGTTAAAACAGCCCTCTCCAAAGCCAAAAACACAGCATCAATGGGATCGGGTGGTGTCCCAGGCTGCGTCCTACACAAGCTCAAAGACGAACTAACCCCTCACCTAAGCACACTGTTCAAACTCAGCCTCTCCACAGGCTACATGCCCATAGAGTGGTGCACAGCAATGGTTATTCCACTCCACAAAGGTGGAGCCACAACAGACCCTGGGAATTATCGCTCTATAAGCCTGACTAGCTTGGTCTGCAAGGCTATGGAGAGCATCATCATGGAACTCATTAACAGAGACATTGCAAACCTCCAAACACTGGACCCTACCCAGTTCAGCTTTGTTAAGGGCAGATCTTGCCTCCTAAACCTGGTGTATTTCTTTGAGACAGTTACCAAGGCTATAGACAAGGGAAAGGTAGTACACACAGCCTACCTAGACCTCACAAAGACCTTCAACACCATTCCCCATTCTAGTATTATAGACAAGCTCACCAGCCTGAACATAAACCCCTATGTCACAAGATGGGTTGCCAATTGGCTCACGGACAGAACCCGCATGGTGAGAGTTGTGGGAGATAGGTCTGACTCTAAACCAGTTACAAGTGGCATTTCCCAGGGCTCAGTCCTAGGACCCCTCCTGTTTGGCATATACTTCTCAGAGGTACAGGCAAGCACAGGAGGACTATGGCTGACCAAGTTCGCAGATGACTGCAAACTAGGGGCTATAATTGACTCACTGGCTGACACAGACATCCTCCAAAAGGGTCTCACTGAGACGGATACCTGGTGTCAAAATCATGGATTCAAGCCAAATGCCAAAAAGTGCATAGTTATTCCCTTTGGAAATAACAAAGTACCCACAAACTACCACATAGGTGGTAGTCCCCTTAATACGGAAAACATAATAAGGGATCTGGCGACCCAAGCAGATAGTAATCTCTCCTTTGATAACCACATTGCCAAAGTGGTTAGAAAATCCTTCTATGTGGCCCACCTAATCACAAAAGGGTTTGCATCCAGATCAAAAGAGGTCATTGTGCCCCTCTACTCATCACTCATCAGACCCATCATAGAGTACAACGCCCCATTTGTGATGTACCTTACAAGACTGGAGAGACAGCTTTCAAACCATTTTAAGATTTTCTGTCTAAGGCCCATTTTAGCTAGTCTGTGGAGTAGAAAGGGTTTGGGATACTGAATCAAAGGGCTTGGATAGGTCTTGGAAAATAGAAGCTGTGTAAAACCTTTATATTTGTAAAGGTTACTACTGTTTTAGTTTAGAAGGTCAATCAGGCAGTTTCAGCAGCTTGCACTGGACAAAATGCATGTTCAGTATTTAAGAGAAGATTGTTAATTAATAAGCAGTTTAGAAGTAGTTATTTGTATATATCTTTCTAGTATTTTATAGAGTGGAGATGATATAGTAATAGGTCTGTAGTTAGAGAAGTCAGTTCTTATAGAGTGTAGAGTGGTATATTTGTGTAAGACATACATTTATAAAATAAAAAAAATCACCTTTGTGTTTGCAAAATATAATCATTTGTTGTGATTCATGTGATTGAGCATCAGATTGCTGACTTAGTGGATACAGACAGGGACATTTTTTTCAGACTATTGTAAATATTATTATATGCCTGTTTATTTCCAGATAACAATAAATATCTTCCAATTTAAACCTGTTTTAAAAGACAAAGGTTAAAGCACTCGTATACTGTATATTGTACACTGCATGGAGTTGTGTGTTTCTCATGTGATTTTCTTTTGTTATAAATGTATATCTACTACTCATCACACTTGGGTTATCCTGCCGCCAGCGGCGGAGTCCTCGGTCATTCCAAAGCCTTGGTCCGGCGTCGGTTGTCGTCGCTTCTTCCCTGACGTCAGTGCGACAGGGGTATATAAGAGGCAGCCAACGCCATTTTCTCCAGTCTTTCTTGCCGCGTGGTGCCCGAAGCAGAAGCAGTTCACAAGTGCCGGTCGGCCAGCTCCTGTGATTTACGAAAGTATTTCAGCCGAAGTCTTCTTTAAAGCTAAGAACCCCGTTGGGGAAACTTTTCTTGCCTCAGGCCGATGTCATACAAAGTTAATAATTGCATTTCTTGTGGGAAGCAAATACCGCATAAGGATTTCCACTCTTACTGTATACCTTCCTTAGGGCCAGGCCATGATGTCTCGGCCTGCCGTTTCTGTGCTAGGTTTAACAAGCGCACTATTAAGCGCCGGGCAGAGTTTGCCCTTCACTATTTTGGCAAAAAATGTAATTATATTATGTCGTCTGATATACCGACGCCAGTTTTAGGCAAAAAACGCAAGGATAAGGATAGACATCCGAGGCCTGCACCGAGTACTGAGACCACGCTAAAGCCGACTACCGGTTCTCTGGTTCTCAGCGAGGCACCTACGCAGCCCCTGACTACCGGTGAAACTATTTTTCAGGCGACTACAGTACCCGAGGTTGCAGGTGCCTCGGCCTCCATTCCCACTACAGATACCGATGCCACTCTAGGTGAAGAAACGCAAAGTTTAGCGAGGCCTGCCTTTTCTGAAGGCGTTTTCAGGCCTGCCACCCTCTCTATTAAATCGTTCACTAAATCTAAAGCTCCAATAAAAATTAGAAAACAGGGTCCTCAGACCCCCTCTCAAGGCCCCATGCCTAAAAAACAGATGCTTAAAATGGCTGAGGATTTGATTACACTCATCAGGTGTTCCCAACCCCCCCTCAGACAAAAGACCCAGGTTGGAGGAAAACTACCCTTCCTCAGACCAGGCTTCTATTACCTCAGACCTTTCTGAGGACCAGGATTATTCCTATTCCCCATTTGAAGACTCGGATGCTGAGGAGTCTATTCCCTTGGTCTCCACCTCTGAGGGCTACTCTTTTGGGGAAACCCTTCATACATTGAGAGAACACTTCCACTGGGAAGGCCAAGATTACTCAGATTCCAAGAAAAGACTCAGGGAATTTCTGCTACTTCTCCAGCATAGGCCCCTGGCTATTCCACCTGTCTTAGATATTTTGGATGATGTGTACACAGAAGCTAGTCTTAATCCAGACTCTTTACCTCCTGCCCCTGTTAAACCAGACAGATATTACTGAGCCTGATTCACACCAGTTCCTCTATAAAAGCCCTACTGCTGACCCAGAAACTATTTCCCAGGGTCCCAAGGGGATTAAGGCCTCTACTGCTAAAAACCCTTTACCTTCAGAAAGAGATTCTAGAGCTTTAGAAAGGTGGGGGGAAAAGGTGTATACATCTACCACTTTAACCATGAGGGCATTAAACTGTCAATTTCATATCTTAAAGTACCAGCAGTTTTTACTATCTCAGCTGAAAAGCAAAATGACACAAACAGAACAACCAGATTTGAAGGAGTTGCAGGATTTGTTGCATGGAGCAGAACAAGTGGGCAAACATACCTTACAATGTGGTTTTGATGCTTTAGAGGCCTCCTGCAGAGCTGCTGTGATGGGGTCTGTCATACGTAGACACGCTTGGCTCAAGGAGCAAACCTTACCAGATCATGTCAAAGCTAAATTATTAGATGCACCACTACAAAAAGATGTACTGTTCAGTGTAAAAGCAGAGGAGGTACTAAAGAAAATGGAGGAAAAAGCGAAATCTATGCAAACAGTTAAAGATTTCTTGCAGGTGCAGCCTCCACGCTTCAGCAGAAACTGGCCTTCAAAAAATTGGTCCTTTCCTGCCATGGACAGACCCCGAAGGGGTAGATACAGATGCCCAAGGGGTAGAGGACAACCTCAAGGATCTTACAGAGCTAGATAATGGCAATCACCAGCCCCAAGAGGTGCAAAAGATAGACCACAATCATTTAGAAAACAGACGCAATGACTTTCCCCTTTGCCTGCCAAACAAAGCTTTAATGGCAGCACCTTTGGGCGGAAAACTGGCCTTATTTTCAAAAAATTGGCACATTGTTACAAAGGACAAATGGATTCTGGATATTATAGACAGAGGCTACAGATTCCACTTTCACACCCTTCCAAAAATGAGAGGCATGCCAAACCTGCCACAAAATCAAAGGGCAGAGGCTCAAAAACAAATTTCCGCTCTCATGGATATGAAAGCAATTCAAAAGGTACCTGCAAAAGAACAAGGTCAAGGTTTTTATTCAAGACTATTTCTGGTACCAAGGAAGGACAAAGACTGGAGACCCATCTTAGACCTATCCATTCTAAACACATATCTAGAGGTACCAAAATTCAAGATGCTCACATTACAGCAGCTTCTTCCCATGCTGGGCAAGGAGTCTTGGCTGGTAACGTTGGACCTCAAGGAGGCATACCTGCATGTCCCTATCAGACAAGATTGCAGAAGATACCTCAGATTTCTTGCAGGTTCAACCCAATATCAATTCTCTGCATTGCCCTTTGGCTTATCTACTGCGCCCAGAGTGTTTACGAAATGCTTGGCATCAGTAATTGCTTACTGCAGACAACGAGGAATACAAATCTATCCATATCTGGATGACTGCCTGATTCAAGCGGACAGCAAGGACATTCTATTGCAGCATCTGGCATTTGTAATAAAACTATTAAATTGCCTGGGGTACACAGTAAACAAAAAGAAATCAAAACTAATACCCTCTCAACAGATAATTTTCCTGGGTGCCAGCTTAAATACAACGGCCCAGATGGCTTACCTCACGCCAGACAAACAAGGGCAACTGTCTCAATACTTCAACAATATGGCAACTTTAACCAGGCTAACTGCAAGGAAAATCCTGCAGGCTCTGGGGTTCATGGCATCTTGCATCCTACTAATACCATTTGCAAAGCTGCATATGAGGAAACTACAATGGTACCTAAAAAACTTATGGTCTCAACACAGACACAGTTTGGAAACAATTTTACCACTCATTCCATGCCTTCAAAAGGAATTTTTGTGGTGGGCTCAAGCATGCCAAAGAAACATGGGTCTCCCTTTCTGTATACCACAAGCAAGGCAAATCATCACAACAGATGCCTCAGACTACGCCTGGGGAGCACACATGGCAGATCAGTGCATCCAGGGAAAATGGTCCCAAAAACAAATGCATCTACATATCAACCAAAAGGAGATGCTAGCTGCACAAAATGCTCTTATAACCTTCAAGGACCTACTGCATCCGGGCCAGCTATTAATAAAGACAGACAACACCACGGTCACGTGGTACATAAACAAACAGGGAGGGACGCATTCATACCCCCTGTGCAAGCAAGCTATGACCCTGTGGAACACAGCATTGGAATTACAAGTTCAACTACAGGCACAATTCCTGCCAGGGAAGGAAAACACACTGGCAGACAACTTAAGGAGAAATATGACAGACCCCCACGAATGGAAGTTACATCCTCAAGTCTTCTCCCAGATAACTCAAGCATGGGGGCAGCCAGACGTAGATCTATTTGCCTCCCACAACAATTCCCAGTTGGAAAAATTCTGCTCAAGGACCTATCATCCACAGGCCTGGAAAGTGGACGCACTATCTTTCAGTTGGACAGCATTGACAGTCTATGCCTTCCCGCCTTTACCTCTACTGACCAAAGTCCTACTAAAAACCAAAGCAGAGAGGCCACAAATGATTCTCATTGCTCCAGACTGGCCATGACAGCACTGGTATCCTCTCCTAAAGAACCTGTCACACTCACCACCATGGATCCTACCTCAAGTACCTCTTCTGTTGTCCCAGCACAACTACAAGACCCTTCACAGTCAGCTCAGACCTCTAAAGCTAGCTGCATGGAAAATACCTTAATTTACCAACAGACTCCTCTCTCCAAGGAGGTACAGGATGTCATCTTGGAAGCCAGGAGACCCTCTACTAGAAAAACCTACTCTGCCAAATGGAAACAATTTTGTTCCTGGAATCAAGCAAAGGGCCAGAACCCTTGGGTAATAAATATACCCCAGATTCTACAGTACCTAGCTGAGATGTTAAAAAGTGGCCTTTCTCTTCCATCAAGATCCATGCTTCAGCCATTTCAGCACAATACAACATGGATCCTCCTTTATTCTCACATCCTCTATTAAGACTTCCTCAGAGGGGTAAAAAATATAAAACCCCCACGGAAACCACCAGCACCAACTTGGGACCTCAACTTTGTATTGGAGAAGCTGACACTGCCTCCTTTTGAGCCAGCCTCTTCAGCAGAGCTACAATACTTGTCGTGGAAAACAGCTTTGCTTCTGGCTATTACCTCAGCATGCAGGGTTTCGGAGCTACAGGCTCTCATGGCTGTGCAACCATTCATCATTTTCCATCAGGACAGAGTTTCCTTACGAACCAACCCTACCTTCATGCCAAAGGTAGTATCCAGTGTGGCTTTGAATCAGACTATTCATTTACCTACCTTTTATCCAAATCCCCAGGAAAAAGGGGAGAGGCTACTCCACTCCTTGGACATTCACAGGCAACTTCGTTATTACTTGGACAGAACAAAGTCATTCAGGAAATCTGAGCAGCTCTTTGTGTCCTATGCCACAGGTGCTCAAGGAAAGGCTATTTCCAAACAAACTATTTCAAAATGGATAGCCCACTGCATACGCTTTTGTTATTCATTTCACGGAAAATTAGTGCCTGTATATATCAGATCCCACTCCACCAGGGCTACAGCTACCTCACAGCTTTCCTCAGGGGGGTCCCTACTAAAGACATTTTGGAAGCAGCTACTTGGAGTTCAGTGCACACTTTCACCAAGCACTACCACCTTCCACTATATTCAAAATCTAGAGCGGGCTTTGCCACAGCAGTCCTGCAGGGCATTCTAGCCCCTCCTAATTCCAGTTAGTACCAGCCACCCTTACTTAGCTGTGGGATTCTACCCAAGTGTGATGACTGCAGCTGTATGCACGATGAACATAGCACAGTTTTGTACCTACCACAAATGTAGATGTTCGAGTGCGCATACAGCTGCAGTCCAGGTTACCCTCCCTCCATCCCCTCTTAGGACAGGACTTAGGACAAACACCTTTAACATACAACCTTTTGGGGTATTCCTATATGGTGTATTTGCTTGCAACTACTGTTTTTATTTACCTACTTATGTATGTTCACATAACATCATGTATTGCCTTCCTTTTTGGGGGCACCTGACATCTGGGGCAAGAAAAACTGAAGAGAATGGTGTCGGCTGCCTCTTATATACCCCTGTCGCACTGACGTCAGGGAAGAAGCGACGACAACCGACGCCGGACCAAGACTTTGGAATTCGGCCGACCGAGGACCCGCCTGACGGCAGGATAACCCAAGTGTGATGACTGCAGCTGTATGCGCACTCGAACATCTACATTTATGGTAGGTACAAAACTGTACTTTGGGGCTAGTCCTTAACTTCAGTAATAGAGGATATAAGTTTGGCTATTCCACATTGGAGGAGGCCAAGGCAAAGAATCAAATAGCACCTCTGTGTTACAATCCTTCCTTGGTCAGCAAGATTGCTGTATATTTTAAGACCTAGGGTCTTATAGGCCTGAGCCATTTCATAATTCTGTCAATGGAAAAAATACCTTTGGCTATTCCACGGTAGGGGAGAGCACAGGAAAAGAATCAAAGGCTGCCTTCTTGCGATATCTTCTTGGTCAGAGACACAGTGGATCAAACATCTTTGTCCATTTCACAGTGGGGAGGGCTGAAAAGAGTCAAAGGATGCCTCTTTGTTGTGATACTCCCCCATTAATAAGATTACTGTTATAATCAAGACTTTCATAAACTTGGAGCTAATGCCATGTCTTCTGGAAAGCAGCTGGAAAGCTTTTAGAGATCAAAACAACAAAAGCATTTGAATGTGTAGCCAAATAGACCAATAACCAAATTATAAATCTTGCGTAACGTTGAACGGGTACAAAGTCCAAATAACCAAAGTTGAAGCTTTTAGAGATGTTATTGGTTCCATGGAACTACAGTTCTTGATTGTTCCCAGTATGAACATGAGATATAGGCTCATACTCGATGACTAACGATGCATTGCCCAAAATTTCTGAGTTTCTGAAGTTTAAGCTAAATTTCGTTGAATGATTTTGACAAAATCCTGTGCTTTGGAATATATTACACCATTGATTTGTAGAGTACTACAGCAGTGAATACCACCTTGAAGTGTCCTTATGTACTTACAAAACACCTTTTTGCTTCGTTAGCACTGGGTTGCGTTCATAAAAGGGCCTGATAGAATGGAACTATACCACATGTATTGGTATACTGAATGAATACAGATCTGCAGACACAAAATTTTCAGATGTATATGCATGTGTCTTTAGTGACTAATCCCTATGCAGTATGCACAATTCCTATGAATCTCACCATACATAGGAATAATTTATTCTATTTTGTTTAATTTATGAGATGTGAAAAATTTGGTTTATTTTGCTCATTTTGCTTGTTTGAGTATAGTACGTTCTGCAAAGCTCTGTAATTTTTTTGGGAAATAAGTGCACTTATATGTACGAATGTTAAGTTTGCACAGCCATAACCAAACTAAAACACACATTAAATTATATGCTGCAACTGACTAGGATAAGCTGACCGTAATACAGACTTGTCTGTCAGTCAATAAAACAAGGACCAACAAGAAGCATTTTGCAAAATGACAAACTCAAATTGACTGACAAAGATGCTAAAGCTTGTTGATTCTTTGTCACAGCATGCTTCCCAAAACTGCAGTTACAGGCACAAACTTTATCTGTATCAAGAATCCAACTTCTCCGACTACAGAGTCTATATCCCTCCTTGTTGTACAGTCCAAAACAGGATGATGGCTTGTTAGCAGACCTCTCTGTGGCAATCTGTCTTTAAGGAAAACACACCATTTAGATAGCACCCTGTGCACTACAAAATTTGCAAACGTATTTACAATATGTTCACTACTTACAAAACATGCGATGTGCAGTATTAATTGCACAATTATGACACATCATAGGGCAAGCACCACCAAACTGTGGCCCATCGCATTTTGTCTTTGCATGCTGCTGTACTTGACTTACATTTTCACTATGTAGGAGCCATTGCTCATCTGTGACACTTACTGAAGACAGTCATCATATTCACTGTAAGTTTGTTTGACGTTACCTCATGTAAATACTCTCGTAATCACTAATATACTGAGGCTACTGATAAAGGGCAGATATTTTAGTAATCAAGATTTCTCACTGAACTGCATATCTCATTTATACTGCTGTGAAATATTTCTAATTTGTGTGTACACCACTTTTCTCAGAGCAGAAACTGTATGTCTGCACTATAAACATGCATGATGTATTAACATTATTGGCATGCTAGTCAGTGCACTGTAGGAATAGTCACCAAAATACATAAAATATGTCAAGTTTATTACTAGAAATGTAGCTGGCTATTCTACTGTCCAGGACCATCCTCCAATCTAGTGTCCTCCATTGCAATTAAAGATAACAAAAAAAGTCCTGTATACTACAGTTTTTGCTTACCACACATGGAGTACTAAAGTGCTTAATTTCTGAACATAAGTACTGGTATTTAAGTGTGTGTATCCCCACATCACCTTACTCTAAATTTTTAGATGCAATATCACACAGTTTGTGTGGAGAAACTTCCTTAATTTCATTGTTTGCTGCATTCACCTTCAAACAAGCATTGCTTTTAGTGGAAAGGGTATTAATAAATTAACAGCCAGTTCTCATTTTAATTAAACCAGCAAGTCGATGTATCCCCAGGGCCCCAAAACATTTATAGACTG
>NC_056744.1:1559070943-1559085943 GCF_019279795.1 Protopterus annectens
GAATTCATAAATCCCTTAGAGCCGCACGCTCGAGGGACTTGAACCTCAGCACAGAAATAAATAGAACTTGCTGGAGGGACAGGTTCATAACCCAGAGGCTCACTTCACTTTGGAATAGAATTCCAGTTCATGTGAGGCAGAGCACCTCACTGAATCTCTTCAAGAAGAATCTCGATAAGTGGATGGGGAATCGTAAGTTTGTCCCAGGGATTACTCCCGTGTCACTATTAGACAGAAGCACAGTAAACTAAACCTTAAAAAGGGCACAGTATACTCAAATCAAGGGGTGGCGTAAGCCATACAGAATCGGGCTAGGCTTATAATTGCCCCAGGGCAGATAGCCTAGTATGAACCTATGAACCTAATAGTGATTCCATCCTACTGGATTTCTTTTCTCACCTTTTTTTCTATCTTCTATCATTCATTGTGGAAAAATGTTTTCAACTTTCACATCTTTCCTGCCTGTTTGACTGCAGTACAGTTATTTTACATTGATTAGCATTTGAAAGCTGAAGCAAATGCAGTCTATACATTTCCCATATACTTTCCAGTGCCATTCCTAGTATATTACAGTAGGTAATTACAGGGGTACTTTTACTAAGGCAGTAAACATTAAGTGCTGCAACCAAAATCTCATGCCATCGATAACCCTATATTTTTATAATAGTTACTTTTCTATGTATGTATATATGTATGCATGTATGTAACACAAAGTATGTTTACATTCATGTAGTTTGAAAATAACAGCCACTTCGTGTGTTACTGACAGACTGGAAATTCTAGGCATTATTGAATGTCTATAAATTTCAGATATGATACATATCTGATAATGGAGATCGCAGTTCACAGACCTATTAATCACGTCTGTACATCGGCTACATGATAGCATCACAATAATACAGTGTTGTTTAGTTCAGAGAAGTGACAAAACCTAAAAACTTATACAGATGCAGTATTGTCATCCTGGAAGACTTACCAGGACAAGAATGAGCAACAATATTTACATAAGGCCTGCCAGTACACTTCTGGATGACCTAAACCATACAAACACACCCCATCCCTGAATGAGAAATATTCTACTCACACAAAATGTATTGTCTAGATGGCTAGACTGCAGATATCATGCCAGTGACAGAACAGTGTTCCCACTCAATATGTCACCATCTGGTGATTGCTCTCATTGCTATGCACTCATGATAAGCTGTAAAGTGTTACACCCCATACTTGAATGCATCCAATGAAAACAAGGACGTGTTGTCTCAGTTCAAGGATAGGATGTGTTGATGTCACATTTTAGGTCTATGCAAATGTCTGACATAATGCTGAGGGTTAGTTAAACATTAAAGGGTAATGTAGCCATAATGACTTATTATGGAGTACAGTAATATAATGCAAGATAGTTTTCTGTCAATTCATTTTCCCAACAATACAAACGGTTCTGCTGTTATCCTACAATGTGGAATTATACTTTTAGTATATCTGGGTGCTGACTAGCCTGCATCACATTACTGTATTGTCCTTGTCTTCCACTCTCTTATCCACATGTGTGTGTGTTGTCTTTAACTTTATATGTGTGTGTGTGTGTGCAATGAATAATCATCAGTGAATTTGTTCAAAACACAAAACATTAAACAGACTCATTGGTGATCATCATTATCACCACCTAATTCATCTAAAATAGTAATGGCAAATGTAAAACATGATTAGTGACTCTGTTTGTACCTGCATATTTACATATGTATCTCAATATTTAATTCAACACACATGCATACATATGTGTATGTGTACATGCATGCATATATTGCAGTCTTTATGCTTTATTGCCTCAGTCATGTGCATGCATATGCCTATGTGTATGCATGCACATAGGCAATTTATTCACATAGGTATACATCTTATAATTAACAGACATGGTTGATCCATAGTCACACATACCAAAATAAAATATTTTCATGTTCAACCACAAATATGGTACTTATGAAAGTATAAAAAAACCACGTAGATGCCAGTGAAAATTGAAACTCAAAACGAAAAAATACGAAAAAATACACTGGGAGCTCACCAATAAGAGGAACGATTTGAAGGTGTTTAATGAAGCACAAACACAAACGTAACTGAATACACTGACAAACAGGGCTGAAAACTGAAATAAATTAACGCTTTCACTGAATAAATCGCGTTTTCGTTTCAACTTCATCAGAATACTTGTCACAGTGAAATACAACTTTATATATACACAATTGAATAAAAATACTTGCTGCCATTGGTCATCCTTAAACTAAAGAATTAATTAAACATCCGTTCTTAAAGGCAACAAACCCATTTTAAAACCAAATATTAAAATATGTAAGAACTACATGTACCAAAATCATTAATTTAATCATCACAGTAACAACAATAACAAAAAAATACTAAAGCTACTAAACCATATCTGCCAAAAAAGTTCACGGTATTCTAGGCACATACAAATGTGGAGCCTGCTCACAATGCTGTTTTTTGTATAATGCATCTCAAATGGAATTACCCAGTAGAAATAAGATTTTGTATAGTCAATGTTATGCAAATTGCCATTCCTATGGACTGGTTTATCTTGCCTTGTGTAAACTGTGTTGTTCCTTTTACATAGGCAAGATGGAAAGGAAATTAAAAACACGAATTTATGAACACTATTATGAAATCAACAAGGAAAATATCAATAATGCATTATACCATCATAAATTGGTTTGTAAAGATGCAAGTTTTACATTTTTTGTCTTAGAAGTAGTTACTAAGGACATTAGGGGTGGTATGTGGGAGACACGGTTAGAATACCGTGAACTTTTTTGGCAGATATGGTTAGATGCTTCAAGACCTCCAGGACTTAACAATATGGTTTCTATTAAGCCAGTCCTGAAATTAAGGCAAGCTAAACTATAAATCTTGTTCAAGAAATTTTAGTACTATATTAATTTTACTAAATTTATTTTATTATATTAATATATTTTTCTACAGACATATTCTTAGGGATCATTAAATAATATAAATAATTCTTTAGTATTTTTTTGTTATTGTTGTTACTGTGATGATTAAATGAATGATTTTGGTACATGTAGTTCTTACATATTTTAATATTTGGTTTTAAAATGGGTTTGTTGCCTTTAAGAACGGATGTTTAATTAATTCTTTAGTTTAAGGATGACCAATGGCAGCAAGTATTTTTATTCAATTGTGTATATATATAAAGTTGTATTTCATTGTGACAAGTATTCTGATGAAGTTGAAACGAAAACGCGATTTATTCAGTGAAAGCGTTAATTTATTTCAGTTTTCAACCCTGTTTGTCAGTGTATTCAGTTACGTTTGTGTTTGTGCTTCATTAAACACCTTCAACTCGTTCCTCTTATTGGTGAGCTCCCAGTGTATTTTTACTTATGAAAGTATATATTAATGACCACACACATTTACACTCGTGTTTATTCTACAAATATCTCTGAACTGGATATGCCCTGCATGCATACCTCTTTGATACCTCTCAGCTATACAGATTTTTGCCTATTTTTGGTCTGTTTCGCAAAATTGTGCTTTAATGGCAAATCATTGTGGACTGTAGTCAGAAAATAATGACAGACACTTGAGTTTCAGACGTTATACCCTGCTGGAAAACCATGCTAATGCAAAACTTGTTATTCTATTAATTTAAGTTTGTAAAAGCAATATTTAAAAAAATGCCCCTATTTTTGGGCCTTTGTCCCTCCATTATTTATGGCTTTGTCCAGATTTCTGAGAGGTATGTCTGCATGATAACACTTACTGCAAAGTTTAGCATTACACAGTTTGCTATTTTTAATTTCTGAATACCCGCCTACTGTGTTTTATGTCCTGTAAGAGTAGGAACAATGTACACAGATTACATGGTACCTATAAGCAAACATTTAATTGTGCATTTTAATAAAAAAGTAAAACAAATAGATTTGTGCTGTACCCTGATTTAAACTTAATCTCTGTATGAAATCCTTTAATTTATACCAATTATTCAGCTTTGTGCTTGTTTGTTTACCTATTAATTTCAGTTTGGTAACCAAGAAACTAGATTGGCTGACAGACTCTTTTCATTCTCAACCTGAACTCCATGGTACAAGACAGAAACAGAAAATAGAAAAAAGAATAAAGTATTTTACCACTTTCTGAAGGAATGTCAAACAGTTTGGTAAAATGCAGAAGTGGAATTCAAGCACGATGATAGATAAAGATAAAAAGAAATGAAGTGAGAGCAAACTAAAGCCGTAACGTTGAAGACTAAACTAATAAAACTGGACCAACACAATGTGAGACAAGATCCAGAACATTTTGGAAAAAAATGTATATAAAGACTTTGTGCATAATACACAAACACCACATATATAGCCACCCTGCTGGCACACAGGTTCAGTGAAAACTTCACCCCCCTGTCCCATCAGTTAACCAGGACATCCCCAGCACCTGCCCTTTCAAAGGCAAAAAAATATAGTCTCCATGGGACCCGATAACATACCTGGCTGTATCCTGCCTGAACTCAGGCATGAGCTCTCAGCTCCATTAGACACCCTATTCAACTAAAGCCTGAGCATAGGCTTCATCCCAGCTGAATGGAGGACAGCCACTGCCATCCCTCTACACAAAGGTGGAGCTTCCACTGACCCAGGCAATTATAGGCCCATCAGCCCAGAAATCATAGGCCCATCAGTTTTACTAGCCTGATCTGCAAGGCCATGGAACGCATCATCATGGACCTTATAAACAAGGACATTGGCAACTTCCAAAAGCTGGACCCCGCACAGTTTGGTTTTGTCAAAGGGAGATCATGCCTGTTAAACTTGGTCAACTTCTTTGAAACAGTCACCAAAGACATGGACGAGGGGAAGACGGTGCACAGCGCCTACCTTGACCTCGCCAAAGTCTTTTACACTATTCCCCACTCGGTCATAATAGATAAACTCTCCCAGGTAGGCATCAACTGGTATGTTACCAGATGGGTAGCTAACTAGCTCACTGATAGAACCCACTCGGTCAAACTAGGGGAAGCCACCTCTAGTAGTAAACTGGTAACGAGCGGTGTATCCCAAGGATTGGTCTTAGGCCTCTACTGATTGTGATATACTTTTCTGAGTTGCAAGTCAAAACCAGTGGTCTGTGACTGAACAGGTTTGTAGATGACTCCAAGCTGGGTGCTGTCTTAAATTCCCCTAGTGATGTGAACATCCTACAAGAGGGCCTTACCCAAACTAATGACTGCTGTCAGAAGCATGGCCTCAAACTGAATGCCAAGAAATGCATCATTATCCTCTTTGGGGAAAATGTCTGTCATCCCTACTAATTATCACATTAATAACAATGTATTAAGCATGCAATCAGTTGTTAAGGACTTAGGCACACAGGTTGATAACCTGACTTTTGACCATGACATTGCCTCTGTTGTACGGAAGGCTTTCTACATGTACCACCTCATAAATACAGATATTTCATCCAGGAACAAGGAGGTCATAGCATCACTGTACTCCTCCCTTATCAGATCCATTATCGAGTACAATGCCCCCTTCGGCATGTACCTTGCCAAGCACAAGCAGCAGGTGGAGAGACAACAGAGGTTCTTGACCAGGAAAATCCATGGTCTCAAGCACCTATCCTATACAGATAGGTTAAAACCCCTGTCCCTCTACTCAGTCTCATACAGACTGCTCAGAGGTGACCTGTGTCTGGCATACAAGGCCATTTCAGACCCAGCCTTGATGGAGTTCCTGCATACCCATAACACAAACTCCACTCATGCAACCCACATGCAAGGCCTTAACCTGGTCTGTGACATTAATAGAACTTGTTGGCGGGATAGATTTGTGTCCCAAAGATTCCCCCATCTGTGGAATAGACTCCCTCTCAATGTCAAGCAGAATACCTCTCTAGCCATCTTTAAAAGGAACCTGGATGATTGGATGGGAAACGGAAAATATACCCCTGGGATACCAACTGTGTCCCTGCTGGACAGGGGAAACAGGTGTTGAATATGGGATACAACAGAGACCTCGTTTCTAATAAAGGAACCACAAAGGAAAAAATAGTAGCAGCAAAAATAACCACAGAGGTTCCAAACACGGCAAATACCATCTTTGTTTTGTTGATTCTTTTATTCTAGAAAATACAAACAGATAAGCAATTTCACAAATAACAAACTCTGCTTCATCAGACTATGTTAAACACAATGTAACAGATGACTATTTAAATGTTACAGCAGCCAATCGAGTACAAGTCTAGAAGGAAGGGAAAGGTCAGTACAATTAAATTACATACTGTAGTGCAAAATAGACTTGCTTTGTGCTGGCAATTGAAAGCAGCTCACATCCACAATGTTAAACACCATCAAACTACTGCAACCTTAAAAACACAACACATATACATACATAAAAACAGAATAATATACAAATAAGTAGCAGCATTTATAAAAGCAGCAACTGATAATAAAATATCTAAAGAATCCTGCTGATTCCTTGCTATATCAGCATGGACAATGATGGAAAAAACAAAGCAGTCAATCTATTGAAAGTCTGAAGACAGAAGTGGTTGAACTAGTGTGGCTATTGTATGGTACTAATAATAACTGCCTGATACTAAATGTATAGTTAACAAAAATGGATAGGATGGTGTGTACACTGTATGATATGCATATGTTACCAAATGCATAATTGGGAGATATAAATATAGTCATGGAACATCGTGATAAAAAATTGATGTTATCATATTGACAGCAAGGGCTAATGATGTTTCAGAGCTCTTGCTTTAAGGAAAGGTTTTATTAATACCTTGCTGTTCAAACCCGGGGGTTTGTCAGCTTGTAACTGAATAATCCATTTCTGTTCTATAGATTCAGTCTTGTTTAATAGATCGCCACCTCGAATATTGGCATGCACTAACTCTAAAGCAAAGAACTTGAACTTATAACTAGGGTCTGTCTCATTAACATGCATAGCTAAAGCACCGGATACTTTCACATTTCTAATGTCTCTCAAATGTTCAAGGATCCTATCCTTGAAAGCCCTGTTTGTCTTATCTACATAGTAGGAAAAACACGTGATGCAGAAACAGAAGTATACCAGATTCTTGGTCTGACAATCCGCATAGAAACTAGTGTCAATATTGAAACCAAGTTGGGGGTGAAGGAAATGACCCCCAGTGTGCATATACAAGCCATACACCTTCTACAGGTGTAGGTACCCTTTCTGTCTGATTGGGCATAGCTAGGAGGATTCAATTGTCTATAGCAAAGTTCATTTTTGAGAGATTTGTTGTTCCTAAATGTAAAATCAGGCTTATTTCCAATCACTCCTTGTAGTTCAGGTATATTTAAAAGAATATCCCAGTTGGCACTGATAGTATCACATACCATGCTGATGCTACTAGCATAGGTCAAAGGCATCCTAAGCTTATTGCCAACATTCATAGGGGTACGACTCTGATCAACAATTTGTTCAGGAGTCTGTGCAGAGGTAGAGCTATGATTAATACTAAAATATGGTTTACATCTGCCTTCCCTCTCATTTCAGGCTTTAAGTATTTGTGTTTCAATTACTTCTCTCCTGTATCCTCTGTTTATAAATTCTTCCTTGAGTAGGATGAGTGTCTTTCCTAACTGTGCATCCTCATTGTGTAGACGCATCATATGGAAAATTTGCCCCCGAAGTACATTTAATTTGGTATGATTAGGATGCATGGTATTATTGTGTAGAACATTATTTCTGCTGGCACTTTTCCTGTAAGCACTCATGGACATGGAATGGAATATAGGGCATCCCTACTGATCTGTACATCTAAGAACTCTACAAGAGTAGAGGAATATTTATAGGTAAGTTTCAAAAAGGTGTTCACTCCATTTATATACTGAAAGAAATCCAGCAAGGATTCTTCAGGGCACTGCCACAGCAAAAAAATATTGTCCACAAAGTGTGTATACCATCTAATCAATGTGCCAAATTTGTCATTGGATAGAATGTACTGATTTTCCCAATTGACCAACGTTAGGTTGGTGTAGCTATTTGCGCAAGCTGTGCCCATAGCCACGCCAACATTTTGTAGATAAAAAACGTCATTGAAAACAAAAGCATTGTTCTCCAAGATAATTTCTAAGAGGGTACAGAGAAGATGAACTTTGTCAGTGGATGTATTATGTGTGAGTAGTAGATGTCTAACATTCTCTATCCCCCATTCATTTGGTATGACGGTAAAAAGAGAGGCGATATCTAAGGAAACAAAGAAGCACGGTCCTGCAATAACATCAACATAATTACTAAGCTGAGACAAAAAAATCTTTTGTATCTCTTAACAAGGTCTTGCATTTGTCTAAAACCACATGTAATTTCTTTTCTACAAAAATCGACAAAGGTTCAGTAATCTAGCCTCTACTGGATACTATAGGTCTCATTGGTGGTGTTGATAGACTTTTATGTATTTTAGGGAGGCCATATAATATGGGAATAGTGGGATTTTCTACCTTAAAATAGTCAAACAATAGTTCTGAGATTAAACCAGTCAATAAAAGGTCAAAGATCAAAAATTCCACTTTTTCAATGATTCCTTACAGTACCACTGCTGACAAAGAAATATATGTGTCAGTCTCTCCCAATAATTTCATCATAGCAGATAGATACATATCCTTATCCAACACAACTATGCCTCCACCTTTGTCGTCTGGTCTTAACTCAATGCTCTTCATATTTTTTAACTCAAGTAGGGCCTGCCTTTCAAGATATGTCATATTGAAAAAACAATCATTCTGTTTACCAGTAAATTTCTATCAACTGCTTTTCACATACGTCTATAAACAACTCTATGGTAGGATTAGTAGGAGGTACAAACGTGCTTGGTTTTTTAAAAATATTTTCATTCCCTGTTGTTGTTTGTCTTTTTGGCTTTTCCTGTTAATGGGTCGCCACAGCGGAACACCGGTCCGCTAATGATTGGCAGTATATTTTTATGGTGCAGAGTTGCCAGCCCGATGCCCAACCTTCAGCGAAGGCACACCCATTCACGCATGTCTTTCAGAGGCCACTCATTTTTAAATATAGTTTTAAGGGTAAGAGTTCTACCAAATATCTTAAGATCACATAAATCATCAGTCAAGACAGCTCTTTGGGCTGGAACAAATGTTAGCCCTTTGTTTAAAACAGAGATCTGTGTTCTAGTCAGCTTAGCAGGTGAAATATTAATCACAAGACCTGCTTCATTCTCTTTCCGTTTCTCGATACATCTTCTTCGCTCTGGAGGTGCCGAATCCTGGGATTCGTGTACCGATTCCTGGATCTGCCTCGTATCGGTAGCGGATCCTTCAATAAAAAGGTGCTTCAGCTGTGTTGGATACAGCTGAAACTTTCATATTCCTCAGAGAATTGTTCTGAGGTGTAAGTGCCCGTTTCTGTCTAACAGGAGCTTCATTGTTTGTAGGGGCAGCTACAACAGTATCTGTATTATTCACTGCATTGATTGTAGTACTGCTATTAGTACTCGGTTCAGACATCAAACTTGATACACTCCCTGTAGCAATGGTATTGTGAGATGGCTGTTGTGAGTGTGCAGTCCTGAGACAATTATGTGAGCAGTCTCAGGCATCCGCCCACTTCCTATGACACATTGTGAAGATGAATGAATTACTGGTCTCTCTCTCTGGACCAAGAGAAAACATTGCCATTTTCAAAGTCAGATTTATCTGGGCCAATAGCCTAGTATCATCCGATGAACCTATAATAGAAAATTATATACATCTACAGTATATCTAGATGTATATATAATATATAATATAATATATATATATATATATAAATATATATATATATATATATATATATATATATATATATATATATACACACACACACACACATGATGTGGTAGTACTGTAAACCTACAAACGAACAAATTGTGTAGAATGTGAAATATATTCTCCAACACAATAAATAAATACATTTACAAAATGTCATTCAGAACAGTTTTGTTTGCACAAACGTGGTGAGAAATTGTGCTAATAATATCCCGTTAACTTTAATGCTGAAATTAAATTAAATTACATTGAAAAATAAATATGCACATCGCACACAAAGTACAGGGATGAAATAGAATTAGAAACAATGACCTGAGAACACTTTGGCATGTAATTACAGTATTGCTGTATTTGTTATTCACCAAGTCATTAAAGTGTGAGAAGATGTGCACGTGTACAACCCATATTTAAGGGATAGGAGATCAGGACAAACCCAGAGACAGAGACCCATAACTTAAGATTGGAGATGTGCACGTGTGCAACCCATATTTAAGGGATAGGGGACCAGGACAAACCCAGAGACAGAGACCCATAACTTAAGATTGGAGATGTGCACGTGTACAACCCATATTTAAGGGATAAGGGACCAGGACAAACCCAGAGTCACAGATACCCATAACTTAAGATTGGAGACATGCATTTGTTCAACCCATATTTAAGGGATAGGTGAACAGAACAGGTCCAGAGTCACAGAGACCCATAACTTAAGATTGGAGACATGCATTTGTTCAACCCACAATTAAGGGATAGAAGACCAGGACAGATCCAGAGTCACAGAGACCCATAACTTAAGATTGGAGATGTGCATGTGTGCAACCCATATTTAAGGGATAAGGGACCAGGACAAACCCAGAGACAGAGACCCATAACTTAAGATTGGAGACATGCATTTGTTCAACCCATATTTAAGGGATAGGTGAACAGGACAGATCCAGAGTCACAGATACCCATAACTTAATATTGGAGACATGCATTTGTTCAACCCATATTTAAGGGATAGGGGACCAGGACAGATCCAGAGTCACAGAGACCCATAAATTAAGATTGGAGACATGCATTTGTTCAACCCATATTTAGGGGATAGGGGACCAGGACAGATCCAGAGTCACAGATACCCATAAATTAAGATTGGAGACATGCATTTGTTCAACTCATATTTAAGGGATAGGGGACCAGTACAGATCCAGAATCACAGAGACCCATAACTTAAGATTGGAGACATGCATTTGTTCAACCCATATTTAAGGGATAGGGGACCAGGACAGATCCAGAGTCACAGATACCCATAACTTAAAATTGGAGACATGCATTTGTACAACCCATATTTAAGGGATAGGAGAACCGGAAAGATGCAGAGTCACAAAGACCCACAACTTTACTTTATTTTTGTGGAAAAACAATGGAGAAGGTTATTTGCATAATGTATCATCAGAAATGAGAAGACTAGCCCCTGGATTCACTATACTTCCATGCAGGACTAGCTTAGTCCTGCTTGGAAGCGGACATTTAGGAGCAGGATGGTAGCGCACCAGGCATATTAATGAAGGCACGCTGCCTGAGCTCCTAAATGGACACGGAGCATGTACGAGTGCAAGGGGTGTGTCTGACAGCAGAGCTCACAGAATATACATGCCCCTGCAATCAAGAACAGCAGTTTAGGAATAAGAATGAGTGAGACCACTCATAGGTGTTCGCATACCCCCAGCATCATCCCCCCAAGTTTATAAGAGCAATAGTTAATGTGTAAAATATAAACAATCTTCTTTTTTTAATCAAACAGATAAAATTTAACTGTAGGTGCGTGGGTTTCCCAATTGCTTAGCTATGTTTATTGCAGCTTAAATGATATACTAGGATAACAATCAAGATATATGCAAATGAGGTTACTGCAATTGTGTAGGGAGCAGAGCATTCGCCTTATGAGCAGTCATTCCCGGTTCGAGTACCACACCAGTACATTCCATTTTCTTTGTCAAATCACTTTATGAACAATATTTTTTGTTGCATAACCTACTAAATAACATATTTATGAACTGGAGTACTGCATTAAATGCAAATGTGAGGTGTCATTGTCATAATGTAAAATCCACAGATAATCACAAGTGTCCCATACAAATCGAAGGTACAATGTGTAATGAATGATAAATCCATAGAGTTTCCAAATCCACCACCTTCCAAAAAAAACATTTTAAATGACTGTCTAAATTAGTGCGGTGGTAAGCGGGAGTAAGCACTATTAAGCAAGATTAAGCATATTTATGTAGTAGTAAGCGTGTTTAAGCCTGTTTGTGTGGGCATAAGCAATGCGCACACAGGTTAAGCAATATTAAAGGTAACTCTCTGTAAGCATATTAAAGGTTAGCATTGCTTACCATCTCGCAAATCCGCTTACAATTATTTAAAAGTGCCTTAATCACTATGTATGCAACAGCCACTGTTCTGGCCAGAAACAAAATAAACAGCCTTGAACCCAGGACCCTGTACACTATAGTCACAGTAGTTAACTACTAAGCCATCACAGCAGTACATAAGATTGAGGTATCACCAGACAGATCCTCACTATAGGAAAATCAAATTGAACATGTGAAAGTAATCGATATACAGTTTTATGTTGTATAACCTACTACTTAACATAAATATGCGAACTGGAGTACTGCATTAAGCCCAGATGTGAGGTGTCATTCTAATAAAGTGTTGAAATCCCCTAATGAACAAAAGGACCCCATACAGTGTACGTACACAGAAATCATGGATACCAAACACATATATAACATGTAATGAATAATAAATCAATGCCAAAAAGCAAATAGTGTGCAAATTAAAAATTAAGCAACACTAAGCATTGCACAGCCCAGCTTACTAGGCGTAAGCAATGTGTAGGCCAGCTAACTCACTTTGCCCATTGGTATACCCCTTTAAGCAAATGACAACCTCAGGTAAGCAGGTTTGCCCATAGCTTACCATTTTCAATACCATCCAATCACAGCAAAGTGCAAGAAATCGGCCTTATTTAAACCAAATAGGCGGGAATACATTGCATAACTGGTTGCAGCTTCCTCCTGTAGGCACTATGACTGGTATGGGAGAGGGTGGGCACTTTCATGCACAACACTGGGGCGTCCAGGAGTCCAGAGTCATGGCAGGACTCCTTGTGAAAGAACATGACCAGGGACTGCTGCAGGGTCAGTACCAGGGTTACCAATATAAAGTAGAAGCCAGGGACCATCTCATCCATGACCTCACCAGTGTCACTGGCATACTCCGAACTGGTGAGCAGATCAGTCATCACTATGCCGACCTGAAGTGGAGAAAGGGGGATCTCTTGAATCAGTGAATCCAAGAGGCTAGGAGGACGGGGGACTGTCCCAGCTGTGTGTAAGTATCAGTCCACTACATGTTTAATTATTGCCAGCTGTATATTATGGATAGGTGTGGCTAAAAATTCCTCTCATGTCTTTCACAGTGGCAGCTGAGTGGGCTGCGAACCAGGAAGCCCATGCTTGTAGATTACAGCGGTTGCGACTTCAGGCAGGTTAGTAATACTCTTGCATGTACTGTCACAGGAAATAAATCTAAACGTAGTAGTAAGTTAATTGCCTATATAGAACCTGTGTAGTTTAAGGCATGTACTGCATACACCAGAGAATATGGCAGGTACAGTCTCATATAGGCTGTATGTAAATAAAAGCATAATAGCCTGACAGTAAAGGTCTGACTGGTGGACTGCATGTGTTTACTCTGGTATCATATGTTAAAGTTGTGTTGCAATCTCTTAATACTACTGTTGTATTAAGCACTGTTACCCACACTGTGCTACATAAATAAAATGTGTAGGAATGTATGTATCTCACTGTTTTTAATCACAAGAGGTCACATAGTACAACTGAGAGAGACTTATACAGAAAACAGTGAAAAGACAGACAACATAATCCAAATAGCACACTCAACTGAGATGTGAACTGTTGTATTTTTAGCACACACAGCCATGACATTTCAAATCCTTGGAGTGGTAGTAGGCTGTATGCAGAATCATACCCCACAACTGTACAGATATGTCCAGAATGTCCAGTAAATTGGCCCATATCTGCTGCCTGTCACCCTGTCAAATCAGTGGGATGATCCCAGGTGTTTAGGCAGCAAATAAAACAGGGTTTATTACATCAAGCTTTCGAGTTCAAACTCTTTTTCTTGAAAAAGAGTTTCAACTCGAAAGCTTGATGTAATAAACCATGTTTTATATGGATGGTTGTGCTGTGCCTTTTGTTACTGGATTTAATTTTGTGTTGGTTCACCAGTACGTCTAGCTATTCTACACCTGTTTCTTGGACTTTGTTAGGCAGCAAATAAGAAATACAGCTGATTGTCAGGCATCTATAAGAACAAACCTGTCACTCTAGCAACCCCCCAAAATGTTATGAAAGTAATAAGCCAAGTATGTCCCGTCTCCATCCCCATGTTGTGAAGCTGTGACCAGAGTGTGTGCAGTAACACAGTGAGACGTATGTGCATAATACTAATGTGGAATCTGGTAATATGTGTGGCAACATTCAGGTAATGCTAATAAACATTGCCCCCACAGGTCTGTATGATATGAAAACTGCGCCTAGAAATAAAAGATTGATGTCCTGTACTGGTACTGTTTACTCTGGTATTGTATGGCATTGTTAGTGTTGCAGTTGCCCTGAATAATAAGGTATTACTCAGCACTGTGACCCACACTGTGCTACATAATAAAACAGTCCAGGAAATCCTGTATAACAATGTTGTAATTACAAGGTCAGATTGTAAAACCACATGTGACTTATAGAAAAAAATCACAGAAGAGATACACATCAATATCTATATAGCACACTCAACTGTGATGGACACTGTTTTATTTTTAGCAGACACAGCCATGGTTCGAATCCTGGGAGTGGTAGTAAGCAGTATGCAGAATCATACCCCACAAGTGTACAGAATTGTCCAGAATGTCCAGAAAACTGGCCCGTATCTGCCGGCTGTTATCATGTCCCCCTGACATATCAGTGTGCTAATCTTTGACATGTAGGCAACATTTCATGTCATATAACTCACCGTCAGGCCTGTACATATTTGGAAAATGTCAATGAAAATAAACCTGTCATTGCACAAATTACTAAAGGTTTAAGAGGGCAATAGTCAAAATATGTCCCGGTTCACCTGCA
>NC_056744.1:1559090943-1559098429 GCF_019279795.1 Protopterus annectens
CAAACTATCCAGAACAGACATCATTCCCACAACAGGTATGTGAAGTATATATGCATGTAATTGATTGTAGTACTTGTTCCATAATAATGGGATAGATGATCTGGAATGATTTATATGTACCATCAGGTGTTGTTGTTGTAATGATGTTCATCTGAACAAATGCTATGGACTATAGTCTGTCCCTGTGGGTAGTGAGCCATAACCATCAAATGTGCAGAGCAGCACTGACTGACAAGATGTAAGCCATCATAGTGTGTGTTGTGTAATGTAAAACATGTATATTACTGTGGCCAATAGCTGGTGGTAGAAGTATCATAGCATATCAAGAAATCCACATTAATGACAATAAAAATGTCAATGAATTCAGACAATGAAAAAGGCAATGAGATTTGGTCCTTAGCAATATGGGTCAGTTTTGCACCACACCATCTGTAATGCCCTGCATGGTCAAATCAGATCACAAATTATAACCCACAAACTCTTAGGGCAAGAAATCTGAACAAATACTAAAATAATGCGGGGCAAGGGCACATAAACGGGAACATTTTTTTAAATTTTGCAATTATAAATTTAGAAAGTTGATACAGTAACAACTTTTTGCAGTAGCACACATTTTTTTGAAGGATATGAAGTCAGAAATTCACATGTATATGAATTAGTAACTTCAGTCCTCAGCAATTTAGAGTCAAAGATCTGGACATTTAAGGTTCACAGGGAAGTATTCGGACAATATGGTGGAATTTTTAATAGTTGGGTCAGTGTTGACGAGGAAGGACATTTTCATACAGACAGATATACAAAGGAAGGTCATCAATTGGCATATCTCCATAGAACAAGCATGCACCCTAGTCATATGTTTAACAACATTCTGAAGGGTCAAGCCATGCGGTGTTCCAGGATAACCACTAAGGATGAAAGATGGGGTGAGGAATTTGTTAAAATGGGTGAAGATTTTACCAGCAGGGGTTATCATGAAAATGAAGTTCAAAGAACAGCTATTAATGTTAATGGTATGAGATGTGATAGGGCCAGACCCTATTTTTCTAAATCCAAAATGCAGACTAAGGTATGTTGGAAACAAGGGGAACAATGTTCCATTTACATTTGCGTACACTAGAGACAATGAAGCGATAAGGGGTATATTACAAAGGAACTGGAGGATACTTCAGACTGACACTCAGATAGCTGGAGAGAAACCATATATAGTTTACAAAAACACTAAAAACCTTAAACGGAAGTTATGTTATCCAAAGTCAGTATCCTACTCTGAGATACAGCTCGTAAAGGGACAATTAGATGGGGTCAATGTAATTTCTGTGAATACATGTATATGAAGGGACTGACTTTAAGCATCACTATACAGGTGCAGAACATACTCTACAAACTAATGCCAATTGTAATAGTAAGAACCTTGTATACTTAGCTGGATGTATGCAATGTAATTCATTCTACATTGGGAAAAATAACAGATGCCAAAGGGAGTGTATTAGGGACCACAGATATTGTTTGAAAAAGGGCATACTTACAGTACTATAGCAAAACACGTCAGAGCTAGGACGTATACACCAGTTCAAATTTAGTGTACTAGAATTAGTACCTGAAAGCAGTAGATTAGGTGAAATCTCTAATGCTACCGAAAATAGGGAACTTAGATGTATTATTACAGTGCGGTCTCATTTAGGTAAAGGAATCAATAACCATACAGCCATCACTGCTAGAATGAGAGATAGGAAGTTGAGGAAATTATTTATTTTTATTATGTTATGTTATGTTTTTTACTATTGTGTTTTTATTATTTCTGTCTTTTTAATTATTATGGTGGGCTCTGATTGGTCTATTTGAATGTTAATGGTATAAATGGAAATGATGTATGCCATTATTTTTAAGGTCTGATGAAGCAAATTGTATTTTTGAAAGCACTTACCTTTTATTATTTTTGATTAAAGTGTGTGTAATTTTAAACCTTTGTTGCTTACTGTGTTCTGCTGTGTCCTGCCACATAGATTTTTTGGTATATAAATATATATATATATATATATATATATATATATATATATATATATATATATATATATGAGTCTGTATCAGAATAGTGAAGAGGCATTTATTCGAACACCTCTTCGTCGACACAAAGAGCGACCGCTCAAAACAACGATTTCTTTCCCTGGGAAAGAAATCGCTTGGCCTTCCCCATGTGTTTGCCCCTTTCCTCACTGTAGTGCAATCTCGTAGTTGGTATATTTAGTTGGGGGTTGGGGAGCATAGCCCCCCACATTGGGGGGTGTGGGGCAAAGCTCCTCACATTGTCACATTGTAATGTTTGAAAGTGTGTGTGTTTGTGTGTTAGTGCTACCGATTTCTTTCCCAGGGAAATATATATATATATATTTATACATATATATATATATATATATATATATATATATATATATATATATATATATATATATATATATATATATATATATATATATATATATATATATATGGACAGGTACACACAAACACACCCACACATATCTCTATATCTCTAGATATATACATACACGCACACACAGAGACATACACATATGTATCTATATATATATATATATATATATATATATATATATATATATATACACATTAGATAAAATATATACTCACACAAATATATACAGAGACCTGTATACACACAAACATACATATATATAACCAAACAAATTGTATGCTTTTAATTATACTATGCCTATTTATTGTTGAATTTTCTAGTTAAATTACCAGGATAAATACAAATGTGTACAGTATTCATTTGATTGACACTAATTTGCTAGGTCTCTATAACTGCTCTCCAATAGTTGTATCTGTTTTGCCTTACTATCTTCCTCTCTCTCCCTAAGATTTCCACTAGTGCCTTTCTGGTATGTGAAACCTCCTACACAAGTGACTCTGCCTTGCTGGAAAACCTGATACTGTGTCCACCAAGCCCAACATTGCAAACATCGGGGGTTACATCTAAACCAGACTTTAAAAGTATGTTACCTGTATATGTTTAACCTAGACCTTTGAACCCTAGAATTCTGGTCTAGCTACCTGCCTAGGACTACCAGCAGTCAATACCAACTTTCCTAACTGCAGGCCTTCCAAACCCCTACTTACTAAGGGCCCAAAGCATCCTTTATTAGTTTTACATCCTGTATCCTCCACACTGTTTCTGTCTCCTACTATTTTCCTCCTTTCTCTCCTTCCTTACCTGCACAACTGTGAATTTACCTACTGGCCACTAGGTGGCATCCTCCAACTTTCGGTTGGCTCCCTTTTCACTTGCTCTGTAACTCTCCAGTACCTCTCTTCTTGTACCTGGAACTCCTAGCCCACAACCGCTCTTCTTTCTCCCCCTGGCCCCTGACAAATCTCCCTTCTTACCCTTCTTTGCTACTAAACATTTGTGCACTCACCTCTAGACATATTTCCACTGAATTGCTTCTTTCTTACCTGTACAAACTTACCTACTGGTTCTCCATCTTTTCTGATTGTTTTTCCTGTGCACTACAACTCTTTTGTGTCTACCCGCTCCATTCGCCCTTCGGGCTCACTCCGCTCCCCTCCCTGCCCCCAAATCCCACCCGCCCCTGGGACCTCTACATTTATCTCTACCTAGACACTCCCCCCTCTCTCACTACCACTCACAACAACTTCCTGTCCCCACCCCCTCCATACTTAATCCCCTCCCTTCTCCTCCTAACTACTTGTCTGACCACATCCTGTTACATCACTCACTTAGAACCAACTTAATATGCCTATCCAATACCACCCCACCCTACTACTAATTCTCATAACTACCCTGACAACTACCTATCTCTCAACCTCCTATGAACACAGCTTAGCCACAACTTTCACTATCCCACGCAAATATACCCAAACTACTCCCCCACCTACTTTCATTAACAATTATAATGTCATCTATAAAACCTCTTATCTACTACCTAAATACCACCATCTTTCTCACACCAAATACTGCATTCATAACCCAAAAAAACGTGATATTTACCAGTTCAAACCATCACAATTCTATAACCTTTCATTAATTAGCTCACTGACACATGGAGACATACACCCTAACCCAGGCCCTGAACTATCTCCAGTATCAACCAACTGCCAACTAGTTAATCCAAAGCTAACACCACCTACCAAACCTCCTAAATCACTCTCTATAGCCCAACTTAATATATGTAGCATCTGCAATAAAATACCACAAATTCATGCTCTACTTGAAGTCCAACAGTTCGACATTCTCTGTCTAACTGAAACATGGCTCAAACCAACAATAAAAGACAATGAAATTATTCCCCCTGGATACAACATCCTGAGACAAGACCGCTTAAACAAAAAAGGTGGCGGAGTAGCTATGCTCTATAAAACAGGCCTACAATTAAGCATAACAAATCATACCCTTTTAACTGACACACATGCAGAATTAATTATCTCAAAACTTCAAATCAATCCTCAAAAAACTATAAATATTATCTGTACCTATATTCCCCCAGGCAATAACATGACAATATTAGAAGACCTACTAAACTGGCTTTCTCTGAATCTCCACCAAGAAACAATACTCTTAGGAGACCTGAATATTGACTGGAACTTATGTGAACATACTAATCCACCTACTTTTATTAATCTGCATGGCTTCACTCAACACATAAACATCCCTACAAGAACAAACAAACGTAGTGACAAAGAAGCTGTACTTGATTGGATCTTAACAAATAGTCCCCAACTAAAATATACAACAGGTACTCTCCCAGATGACCTCAGTGATCACTCCCTAACCTATATCATCAGGCATAAATCCAGTTTATCTATCCCAACTCAAGTTCGTATAACCCGTTGCAAAAAGAATTTTGACCCTAATCTGTTTCACAATGAACTCATGCAAGTTAACTGGTCACCTCTCAAATCCCTCCCAATAGATGAAGCTGTTAATCACTTCAATAATACCTTTCTCACTATCCTTGAACATCATGCTCCCTTGCGTTCCATTCTTATGAAAGCTAAAACAGCACAATGGCTCTCTAACAAAACTAGGCAACTAATTCTTAATAGAAATAAAGCTTGGAAAAAATGGCGAACCACTAAAAATATAACTGATCATCTCTCTTTTAAACAAAAAAGAAATATGACAAAACAAGCAATACTTCATGATAAAAAAACTATTACACTCAATTACAACAATCTTTCCTCCACCAACCACATCAATTTTGGACTGCTATTAATACTCTCTTATCCCCTGGCAAAGCTGCCACTCCAAATCCATCAGGCTCCAATACCAACTCCCCCACAGAAATAGCTAATGCCTTTAACACCTTCTTTACTTCAGCCATTCAAAAGCTAGCAAACCAACAAAGCCCTGATACCTCTAAACTATCTATCCCTAGCTCTACTCCCCCCCATTTCACATCCAACCCATACCTACCTCCTACATTTTGTCCCTACTTCAAAAACTCAAGCTAACAACCCCTTCAGCCGACAAATTACCTGCAGAATATCTCCAACTAGGTGCCAAAGCAATAGCCTACCCCATCTCTCTATTAATTAATAGGACTATAAAAGAATACACTATCCCTTCAGTCTGGAAAATCTCACACATTATCCCTCTCTTCAAAGGAGGTGACTCTTTGGAGTATTCTAACTTCCGCCCTATAGCGTTACTATCTCCTCTTGCAAAAATAATGGAGAAATGTATACACAAACAGTTACTTAATCACCTGTTATGCAACAATCTCCTAGCTAGCTGCCAACATGGGTTTCGCCCATTCCATAGTACAACCACCGCCCTACTATCCTTCATCGACTCTATCAACATAAATCGCAACAAGAACACTCCTTCCTCTGCATTCTTTGTAGACCTGTCAAAAGCCTTTGATATGATTAATCATCAACTTCTCCTACACCACTTAAAGTCCCTCTCTCTTGACAACCAAGCCTTAAGCTGGTTCTCATCCTATCTTGAAAATCGCAAACAGGCAGTTCTCTGGGATAACCATCTCTCTGATCTTCTCCCCACCTCCATAGGAGTCCCTCAAGGGTCCATCCTAGGTCCTCTTCTGTTTTCCATTTTTATAAATGATCTGCATCTAGCCACTCCTCTATCTACTTGTATTCAATATGCTGATGACACAACCATCATTTGCTCCACCACAACCCAGACTGAACTTCACTCGCTAACACAAAACACCTTCACCACCATCGAGCAATGGTTCTCCAACCACTGTCTCCTCCTGAACCCCAAGAAAACCAAACTTCTGATCTTTCCACCCACTCACCTATCTTCCCCTATTGACTTCACACTTACATCTAACAATAGCACACTTATTGCTCCAGACCAAACAACTAAACTATTGGGTATTACTATCGACAACCAACTAAAATTTGACTTTCATATCAACTCCACTATAAAAACAACTAACAGGAAACTTGGATCTCTCTATAGAATCAAATCTTTCTTAACATCTGAAGCTAGAACTATAATAGCTAGAACCCACTTAATCTCTACCCTATTATATGCTTCTTCTATATACACTAATCTTTCTAAGTACAACCTCAATAAACTAGCTATGTCATACAACAACATAGCCAGATTTGCCACCGCCTCTCCATATAGAACTCACCACTGTTTGAATCTTTCAAAACTAGGGTGGCTGGAATTACCCCACCTCATACAATACTATCAACTCACTATTGCACATAAAGTCCTTTATCACCCTGAAAACACACCAATGCTCTCCACCCTCATAACGCCCTATCACAATATGAGGCATCTCTGTTCCTTCAACAAAACACTGATAAAAACTTCTAAATCAAACAATGTAGCAGGAGACTCCATATTTTCCAACTCAATTGGCAAAATATGGAATCAACTCCCACCAGACCTCACAACACTGACTTCTTTCTATTCCACTATTTAAATCCAATCTAAAACTCTACCTAAACAACCACTGGCTATGTTCGTGTAATAACTCTGGGTAACCTTTCTCTCTCACTTTGCTTCCCTCCTTTACTCTCACCTGGCCTATCTCTCATCTTCATCATTTCTCTAGCTTACTTCACTTTCCCTCTTATTAATGTATATGTCTATCCCTCTTTATTTATTCATATTTCTTGACTTTGATACTTATGTCTTTGATAAACATACCTTAACCTAGCAAATTATCTAACCTAGATTTCTGCTCTGCCTCACATTGAACTCAAATTCTTAGATAGCCTGTAATTAACCTATGATATTGTTTTTTTTTATTGTATAACTTTGTATATTTTTAACTTGCTAAGTAGTAGTTAGTGGAGCTTTTCTCCTCGGGCCTCCACTGAAAATGGACATGTATCCAGTTGGACTAGCCCGGTTAACAAATGTAAAATAAAATAAAATAAATAAATAAATATGAACATAGATACACCCGCACGCACATATATCTATATATATTTGCACATACACACACATATACAATCA
>NC_056744.1:1559098929-1559143292 GCF_019279795.1 Protopterus annectens
TATATATATATATATATATACACATATACATATATATATATATATATATGTATATATATATACATATATATATATATATATATATATATATATATATATATATATATATATATATATATATGTGTGTGTGTATATGCAATGTACTCTTAGAGCTTAAATTAACTATACATAAAACAGCCACAGTTGAAAGGTTTAAAAATATTTAATAATAAATAACAAAAACACAAGAGAATACTTCTTACTACACAGTGCTAGTCAAGAGTTCAGAGATCACAGAGAAATACTTAAAATAATAGAGTAGCAAAAGTTCTGACATCACAGAAAACAAACTAGTCTAATATTTCTATTTCCTAGCTATATCTAAGAGAAAACATAGATGTTCATCGTGTTTCACTGTTGCAGTCATTACACTTGGGTTATCCTGCTGGAAGGGTACCCGCAGTCGGCCTGAATTCGAAAGTCTTGGTCCGGCGTCGGTTGCTGTCGCCTTTTCCCTGACTTCAGTGCACCAGGGGTATAAAAGAAGCAGCCGACGCCATTTTCTTAAGTCTTTCTTGCCACGCAGTACCCGAAGCAAAAGCAGTTCGCAAGTGCCAGTCGGCTGACTCCTGAGATTTTCAAAATCGAATTTCAGATCCAAAGTCTTCATTAAAGCTAAGTACCCCGTTGGGGAAACTTTTTTCTTGCTCCAGACAGATGTCAGAAAAAGCTAACAATTGTATTTCTTGTGGGAAGCAAATACCTCATAAGGATTTTCATTCTTACTGTATTCCTTGCCTATGCCCTAACCACGACGTTGCTAGCTGTCGGTTTTGTGCTAGATTTAACCGACGAACTATTACGCGTCGGTGCGATTTTGATTTTCATTACTTTGGCCGAAGATTCAGTTATATAATGCCATCAGAACAGCCGATGACCGGAGTTTATAAAAAGCACAGGGGAAAAAAAAGCACAGACATCCGAGGTCCAAAACCGACGACGAGGCTTCTGCTAGGCCAGTCGCCGGTTCTCAGTGAGGCCCTTTCGCAGCCCCTGACGCCCGCTACCTCAGAGCCACAGGCTGCTTCTGACTCCCATGTGGCGCCAGCTAGACCTCTGGAAACTCAAGGTATTGGACACTCGGAAACTATTCACTCAGATGGGTCCGGAGCCGCTGAGCAGACATCGGCTTCTGAGGGTGTTTTCAGACCTACACAGTTATATGTAAAGCCAACCTCAGTTTCAAAGGCAAAGACTAAAGCAGCTCTAAAGACAAAAAAAACAAGTACAGCATTCTCCTGGACAGACTTCCATGCCTAAAAAACAGATGCTTAAAATGGCCAAAGACCTAATTACTTTGATCAGGGGTTCCCATCCCCCTCTTGATAAGAGGCCTAGGCAAGAGACAGAATATGAATCTTCAGATCAGGTTTCCATTTCCTCTGACTCCTCTTCTGAACAGGTTTACTCTCTTCCTCCCTATGAGGATTCTGATGCTGAAGAATCTATTCCTTCAGCCTCTCCTCCTGAGGGTTATTCTTTTGGGGAAACCCTGCATACCATGAGGGAGCACTTTCACTGGGAGAACCAAGATTACTCAGAATCTAAGAAAAGGCTCAGAGACTTTCTTTTACTACCTCAGCACAGTCCTCTTGCTATTCCCCCTGTTCTAGACATTGTAGATGATGTATTTTCAGAGTCCGGCCTGTCTCCTGACTCTTTACCCCTGCACCTGTTAAGCCAGACAGATACTACAGGGTTCCAGATTCTCATAAATTTCTATATAAAAAACCCTGCTGCTGACCCAGAAGCTGTATCTCAGGGACCCAAAGGGGTCAAGGCTTCCACTCCAAAAAAAACCCTGTCCCCTCTGATAGGGATTCAAGGGCACTGGACAGATGGGAGAAAAATGTTTACACTTCTGCTACCTTGGCTGTAGGTGCTTTAAATTGTCAGTTTCATATGCTTAAATATCAACAATACTTAATGTCACTGCTAAACCAGAAAATGTTGACAAATTGTGAATTTCCAGAAAACAAGGAAATGCAGGATTTATTTCATGCAGCTGAACAAGTGGGAAAGCATACTTTGCAATGTGGTTTTGATTCTCTGGAGGCCTCTTGCCGGGCCGCTGTTATGGGTTCTGTCATTAGGAGGCATGCTTGGTTAAAGGAACAGAATCTGCCTGATCATGTTAAAGCAAAATTATTGGATGCTCCATTACAGCATAATACTTTGTTTGGTGTTAAGGCAGAAGAGGTGTTGAAGAAAATGGAGGATAAAGCGAAATCTATGCAGACAGTTAAGGATTTCTTACAGGTACAGCCACCCAGATTTAGCAGGAACTGGCCTACAAAGAATTGGTCCTTTCCAGTGTCAGACAGGCCACAAAGAGGCAGATACCAATGCCCTAGAGGCAGATCCCAGCCCCAAGGCTCATACCGGCCTAAACAATGGGGTGCTTCTACCTCCAAAAGTGGAGAAGACAAATCACAGCCATATAGGAGGCAGTCCCAATGACTTTCCTCTGCCAGTACCAAGCACTTATCTTTTGGCAGCCCCCTTAGGGGGAAAACTAGCACTTTTTTTCACAAAATTGGCACATGATCACCCAGGACAAATGGGTCTTGAATATAGTGTCTCAGCACTACAGGTTCCACTTTCACACCCTGCCAAAAGCAAAAGGTATGCCAGATCTGCAACACAATCAATGGGCAGAGGCACAAAAACAAGTTTCCTCCCTCATGGACATGAGGGCCATTCAGCAAGTACCACAGCAAGAGCAGGGACAAGGAGTTTACTCAGGACTTTTCTTGGTACCCAGAAAGGACAAAGCATGGAGACCAATACTGGACCTGTCTATTCTAAACACTTTTTTGGACGTTCCAAAATTCAAAATGTTAACTCTGCAGCAGCTTCTGCCCATGCTGGGCAAGAAGGCTTGGCTTGTAACTTTTGACCTAAAAGAGGCATACCTGCATGTCCCAATCAGACAGTCTTGCAGAAGATACCTCAGATTCATAGCTAGCTCAATGCACTACCAATTCTCTGCACTGCCCTTTGGCTTATCTACTGCGCCCAGGGTCTTCACAAAATGCCTGGCACCAGTAATTGCTTTTTGCAGACAAAGAGGAATTCAAATATATCCTTACTGGACGACTGCCTTGTCCAAGCAGAGAACAAGGACATTCTACTAAAGCATCTGGCATTTGTAAAAAGATTACTAATTTGCCTAGGGTACACAGTAAACAAAAAGAAATAAAAACTAGTACCCTCTCAAGAGATAATATTCCTGGGTGCAAGCTTAAATACAGCTGCCCAGATGGCTTATCTGACGCCAGACAAACAAAGGCAACTGACTTCTTACTTCGAAATGTTGGCAACAAAGACCCAGATATCTGCAAGAAAAATTCTGCAGGCTCTGGGCTTCATGGCATCCTGCATTCTGCTAATTCCATATGCAAGACTGCATATGAGGAAACTACAGTGGTATCTAAAAAGTGTTTGGACTCAACATTGCCACAGCCTGGAAACTTTAATTAACCTCATTCCCTGCCTGCAACAGGAGTTTCGATGGTGGGCACAGGCCTGTCACCTCAACAAGGGACAGCCATTCACTTTACCCACAGCCAGGCAAACACTAACAACAGATACATCAGATTATGCCTGGGGGGCCCACATGGCAGGAAAATGTATTCAGGGCACATGGCCCGCAAGCCAAATGCATCTTCATATCAATCAAAAAGAGATGCTGTTTAGAATGCCCTGACAGCCTTCAAGGATCTACTTCATCCAGGACAACTGCTGATAAAGACGGACAATACTACAGTCATGTGGTACATAAGCAAGCAAGGAGGCACACATTCCTACCCCCTCTGCAGACAAGCCATGACTTTGTGGAACACAGCATTGACTTATCAAGTACACCTGCAACCACAATTCCTGCCGGGAAAAACAAATACTCTGGCAGACGAATTAAGCAGAAACCTCATGGATCCTCATGAGTGGAAACTAGATTTACAAATCTTCAGCATGATAACAAGGAAATGGGGATGCCCAGACATAGATCTATTTGCCTCGCCTCACAACTGCCAACTACAGAGATTCTACACAAGGACTTATCACAAGCAAGCATGGAAAGTGGATGCTCTATCATTCAGCTGGAAAACCCTTACAGTATATGCCTTTCCTCCACTGCCTCTCCTCCCCAAGGTACTCCTAAAGGTTAGACAAGAGAAGCCAAAAATTATACTGATTGCCCCAGACTGGCCCCGCCAGCACTGGTACCCAGTCCTAAAGAGCTTGTCTCAAGGCCCAGCCTGGACATTGCCTCAAATTCTTCATTTACTGACCCAACAAAACAATCATATCCTGCACAGCCAACTCAGAACCCTAAATCTGGCAGCATGGCAGATAATGTAACCATTCAGAGCACACCTCTCTTTAAAGCAGTTATGGATGTTATTTTGGAGGCCAGGAGGCCCGGCACCAGAAAATCTTATGCAGCAAAATGGAAGAGATTCTATGCTTGGAACCAGGCACAGGGAATTGATACGCTTGTACCAAATATTCCTCAGATTTTACAATACCTAACTGAGATGCTGGACAAAGGCCTATCCTTTTCATCAATTAAAATCCATACCTCTGCCATTTCAGCTCATTGCAATACAGACCCACCTATTTTTTCACATCCACTGCTAAGGCAGTACCTCAGAGGGGCCAGAAACATAAGACCTCCAAGGAGAGCGCCAATACCTGCATGGGACCTCAATTTTGTCTTGGAAAAACTCACACTACCTCCTTTTGAGCCAGCCAATGCAGCTGAGATAAAATTCTTATCATGAAAAACAGCTCTGCTCCTAGCAATAACTTCAGCAAGAAGAGTCTCTAGAGTTACAGGCACTAATGGCTGTGGAACCTTTTATAATTTTCCATCCAGACAGGGTTTCTCTAATGACAAACCCAACATTTATGCCTAAGGTAGTGTCCAGTGTGGCTCTTAACCAAACCATTCATTTGCCTACCTTTTATCCAAACCCACAGAATAAGGGGGAGAGACTGCTGCATTCTTTGGACATACACAGACAGCTAGGCTTTTACTTGTACAGAACTAAAGCTTTCAGAAAGACCGAGCAACTCTTAGTGGCATATGCTGCAGGATCACAAGGAAAAGCTGTCTCAAAGCAGACTATTTCAAAATGGATAGGCCACTACATTCTTTTCTGCTACTCACAACATGGCAAATCAGTGCCTAAGGGCATTAGGCCACATTCAACCAGAGCAGCAGCCACTTCAGCAGCCTTCCTCAGAGAAGTACCAACCAGGGACATTTTGGAGGCTGCAACTTGGACTTCAGTGCACACTTTCACAAAGCACTACCACTTACCTCTTTACTCTAAATCCAGAGCAGGCTTTGCCACTGCAGTTCTGCAGGGCCTCATAGTCGCTCCTAGTTCTATTTAGGCCCAGCCACCCAACCTCAGCTTTGGGATTTAACCCAAGTGTAATGACTGCAACAGTGAAACACGATGAACATAGTACAGTTGTGTACCTACCATAAATGTAGATGTTTGAGTGTATTCACTGTTGCAGTCTAGGTTACCCTCCCTCCATCCCCCTTTCATTGCTGGGACTAATCTGTACTTCTCTATTCTATACAACCTATGTGGTGTATTTGCTTGTAGATGAAGGTAATGTTTATGTTAGTGCATGTATTTTTATTGGCATAATTTTTAGCCTGCCCTTTTGGGGGCACCTGACATCTGGGGCAAGAAAAACTGAAGAAAATGGTGTCTGCTGCATCTTTTATACCCCTGGCGCACTGACGTCAGGGAAGAAGTGACAGCAACCGACGCCGGACCAAGACTTTGGAATTCAGGCCGACTGCGGGTAGCCTGCCAGCAGGATAACCCAAGTGTAATGACTGCAACAGTGAATACACTCGAACATCTACATTTATGCTAGGTACACAACTGTACTTTCTATATCCTACTTATATCTAGAGCAAAGCAGTGCTGGTGATGTTGGATGTTCTCAAGACGAAATGCTCTGAGCTCTCTGATTCTCGCTCTTTAAATTGATAGCACAGAGCTGCTTCACATGACATCATTCTTCACACTTCTCTGGTGTTCCCAGGCTAACAGAAATTACATTTACATTCTTTACATCTGGTCAGAAGCCAGAGCAATAAAGGACATTTATACATGCAAATTCTAGCCATTAACTGTGGTATTAAAAGAATTGGCAGGATGCCTCCCTGTAGACATATCGGCTCTGAATTTTGACATCCAAAAACAGTCATAAAATGCTTGACTCAGCTTTCTTACAGCAGAGTGCACTGTTGTTACATTTTTGCAGTTCAATATCCAATGCAGTCTTTTCACATTTTAAGAGAATAAGCCTGTGGCTTACATTAATATTTAAAAATTACAGAGTTATCTACAAAAATACAAACCTTTACCTAGCTTCACAGGCACCATGGGAAATTTACATGTCAAAGTAATCCCTAGTTCATAATACATAGCACCCTGGTCAATCATCCTTAAGTAAAAAATCAATGTAAGCATAAGAAATATTCACATTTAAATAGGATTCCTCATAAAATTAATTGTCTAATAACACTGCATTCATTTTGTGACAGTAATCAACTTTAGAATTAATTATAGCCCCCCCCCCCCCATCCTTATCAGGTTTCATCACCCTCAGTTCTCTATAATTACATAAACTTTTAAGCAATAAAAAATCTGACCTACTTAAATTGTATTGTTATGAACCGTATTTACTGCTGGCCAGAGCCCGAAAGTTCCATTCATACAACTTCTCAAAATAGAGCAAGTGGGTCATGTAAGGAAAGGTTGTACAAACTTCTAGAAAACATGTTCTCCAACAAAATATTTTGCTCCTGCAAGATAATCTTAAAATTTAGTTTTCTCAAAAATAATTTTAAGTCAATAATGATGGAATCAATCCTCACACCCAAAGTGGGTACAAACGAAAAACCTTTACTTAAGTCACAATTCCAAACCATATGCTTAAACAGTATAGTTGTAAAGTTTGAAGTTGCTACCAGTATTGGTAATAACACATGGTCCCTGTTCATATTCAAAGTCTAAATCATTCAGTTCTTGTACCTGTATTGTTGTCTCTTGGTTCCAACATGTTGAAACCGAGATGGTTGCGTCCCCTTCACAGGATAATGTTCTGATTGCTGAAAGTTCTTCCTGTTCTCGAGTCTCTTGGAATGCCTTAAAGGGCCCTGTTCTAAAGGGCGATCATCCTCAACAGAAGGATGTGAGTTTTGGACAGAACCATCAGACTTATTGCCACCAGATGTATTAGAAACATTGTTGCTAGGTGAGGGATAAGCACATCCCCCTCTGATAGTCAGACTTGTCCCATTCCAGCTTTTTTCTTTTCGGGCCTTAATGTCCAACATTTGATTAATAGCAGAAAAGATTTTTTTTTGTACTTTTCCAAATGACTCTCAAACAATAAGTCATTTGTAATAGATTGTTCAAGTTCAAGAATGTCCTACATTAAATTCTCAGTAGATACCTGATTGCGTTTGATAAGTAATTCTATCAACTCACAACCCTGACAGTCAAAAAGCTCAATTAATTTGTTGTGCAGAGGTGAGTTGGTAATCAAACCACTAGGATGTCGCCAGCTTCTTAATCCTTTTGGCACCAATTTAAGTTTGAGATACTCAGAAAAATAGTGATTCTTTAACTGTAACTTCATACACTTCGATAACTTGTTTTCAAACATTTCTAAATATTTGAGAGTGGGATCAACTCTCACAATAGCTGCAGAATAGCTGGGAATCTGATTGAACCAAGCAGCAACATCAGTCTTCCCTGAGTTGATAAAATCGTCACTAGTTCTGCTGGAACTACCTTGATTGGCATTCTGATTGATACTATGAAGCATAACCTGCCCAGGAGGCAATGATGAAGAAGGAAATGTTGCTGGTGGTTCAGCAAACCCAAGTCTGGCAGATAAAAAAGTGGCTTGCTGGCTTAGTTGCTGCTCCAGTTGAGTTAAGGCTCCAATACTAGTATTAGCGTGCTCTAAATTGAGACCTGGAGAAGCTCCGCTCGAATTGACCGGGTTAAAAACAGACATCACGAACTCCAAACCAAAATTAACAAAACAAAAGCAAACTTGTAAAACAAAACAAAACCCATTCAAATAAACAGAATTATGTATATATATTATGAGAATTATAACAATTACTAACCTTATCTGGGCCTTGGATCAATTTGGATGTGATGGTTTCCTCATATTATGCTCTTGGTTCCAAAACAAAACACTTATGTTTAATTCTATTAAAACAGTTAGGCTATGATTTTTGGTACTTCAGCAAGGCTAAATAAAAGGTTTGATATCCCAGGTAGGTTAAGCACTCAGTAGGTCTTGGTTTATAAGATAATCTCTAAATAGTGACTGCATACCATCAGGGTGTAATTTATGAGTTCATGGTGAAATCCTGCAGACCATAAATGTAATCCTTGTAATCGTTAGACTGAAAGTGAGACTATAGTGAATATATATTAAGTTTAAGGTTGCAGTACCTTAGAATATTCCCCAGTATTTCAAAAATTCAGTGCTGTCAAAGTCAGTATATGTAAGTAGTAGGAGTGTGGGGATATACACCTCACATCACAGTTGGCTTTGAGATTAATTGTATTTCCTTTATGGTCCCATTATTTTAAATTATGGGATTCTAATTACCAGTGTCTCATTTATGATAGAGAGCCACAATTTGTTTTTCTTAGTAGCACTGTTTACTTTAATACTTACTATAAACTGAATCCCTATATAGGTGCTTCTAGAGTAATAAGCTGTCATTCATTTCTCTGAGGCAGAATTGACTTCCTGTATACAGGAAGTGCCTCTACCACTCAGCACTAACAGGTGCAGAATGTTTACGTGAATGAGAGATTTTCGGTGAGTGTATTATATCTTAACTTGGATTTCTTTAAGAATGATGCTGAACTGTAATTAAGTTCAACAACAATGTTTAATGCTGTGGTAGTGAATCCTGTGTCCCTGGGTCCCCTCTCTAAATAGGCTTTGGTCAGTAGTGGCTAATCCAGTTACCAGAATGACTGAGTAAATAAATGAATGAGAATCAGTTACACTATATCACCGTTAGCTTGTTAGTTATGCATATGGAGTTCTTGCTTTTTTATATCATTTGCTTAGACCCTACACTGCCTCATTTTTATCAGAAATGAACTGAAGGGATCTGTAACTTCTTTGTAAGCACCTTTATAAACAGCAAAAAATAAGTGTAGTAGTATAGGCTAACTGGTCCTCCAATAAAACGACCATACATAGCAAAAAGCAAAGGAGGCACCAGAACACAGCACTTAAAAGTCCAAGATTTATTCCAAACAGATAGGTAAGCGCTGTCAGACCCATTTTAGCTAACAGACCATTGGCATGGTAATGTACTATTGTTGTAACTGTATGGGCATTTTATAACTTTTAAAGGAGTGTTTTTGAAAAAAATTATTTGTATGCCTTTAAGTGTTATTGCTTTTTATTAACAGTGGTCTGTGATTGGATGTTTTTATTTTAAAATGTTGGTATTGATGCACTCTAGTTGTCTGATGAAGCGGCTTTGGTTGTGAAAGCACTTGCCTATCTGTTTGGAATAAATCTTGGACTTTAAGTGCTGTGTTATGGTGCCTCCTTTGCTTTTTGCTGTGCACCTTTATAAACAATATTAGATGATTAAGTTACAATTTATTGTGAAAACAAAGTTGTGCTTTTTTTCTTGATATTTTATTTTCATCAGGTGCCTATTTTGTCCATGTGGTGCATCCTTAGTGTGATGCCATGGAAGGTATTGACAACAATTTTGCATACAGTAGCAGAGCATTCTGGGTAATTACAAAGTAGTTCCTCATAAGTGAAGTAGTTTATGAATGCTACAATTCTAGTACTACAACAGATCGTATAGCCATTGTCAAAATCAGACAGTTTACTTGCAGTATTTACTTGACATATCCTTACAGGAGTTTGCGGTACCAGTGACTACAGTTAGCATAGAAATATAGTAGACTGTGAACTTCTGGTTTAATGATTGCCATAGGAGCAGTGCTAATTGTAGAGTTCTTGGTAAGTTTGTTCATCCTGTCTACTTATAGCTGTCTAACCGGTTAATGAACATGTTAGCAAAGAAAGAAATCAGAAAAGTTAAGGTTAATCGTTGAGTCTTGCTTGAGTAACATTGCCCATGTGAATGGTGCTTCTAATTCTCAATCTCTGGGTGTAAAATTGCGCATCAGATCCTTTGAATGTAGATTGGAATCGGGACAGCTGATATTGTCTAAAAATAAACTCACTGTTTCTATGAACTCTTTTCAATCTGTGTGTATGCAAGCCATGGAAATTAAAGTAGGTGCTACTGAGGTAGCTGACTGCACTGCACATCTGGAAAGAGAATTGTTGTTGGAGTTTGTGCAGTGCATAAGTTATAAAGTTGATGACCAAGTAAACAAAGCTATTAAAATAGCATGTATACATTTGGATTACAGGATGACTCTGTACCTCTCAACCTCTTAGTACAAAAAATCTTGACAAAGCGTGACAAAATGGGCGGACAAAAGCCCAAAAACGGGGGCAGAGTTTAAATATTGCTCTTATAAACTTTGAAAGCTGCTAGAGTAACAGGGTTTGTGTTAACATACATTTTTTGAAAGATTTGAAGTCTGAAACTCAAATGTGTGCCATTATTTAGTGACAATCCTCAGATCATCCCAGTGATTTGCCAGAAAACCACAAATTTTGCGAGGAACAGACCACAAATGTGAGGCAAAAATCTGGACAGTTGAAAGGCATGGTTGACTCTGAACAGAAGAATCATAGAATTTTTCTTTTTACGTTTTCTTTGTTTTTTTTTCTTTTTACAGCACTTACCTGTGAATTCAGAAATGCTACATAGACAATGGCTGCCAAACCAACTCTGTTTATTTTGCATGTGTAATGAGCCCTGAAGCTCATTTTCTATGCATGTGACCAGGGCAGTGTGCACTATGAGGAGCTTTGTGTCGTGTTAGACCACCATGATACGAAATATAAGTTTGAGCAGCTGCAGTAAACATGGTCATGCACAAGCAGTGATGGTAGTTGTAGCATGTTCATGTTCACAAATGGCAAAACTAAGTTGATGCAGTATTGTTGTAACTTATGTATGCAGAGAAATGTACTGTGAATGGGAAAGTGTCATTGATGACTAAGGCTGGAGTGTAGAGATTTTTCTATAACAATGAAAAATACAAATATGGACAGAAGACTGAAAAGTGAGCTGCACAATGAAACGGGGCTACAGAACACAGTTGTGAAGGTGGTATGACAGTACTGGTATGTGAACTTTCACAACAGAGGTGGGCTGCAGTAAAGGACTATGATATACTGACCTACACCACTGCCATTAATTTGATCAGTGTACCTGCATTGCAATATGAATGCCATTAAGAAATGAAAATAAGAAACCCTGAGGGCAAGTGACCCATCAACTCTGCCCACATGCATTATTTCCTCATTTCTATAACAAGCCATGGCATGGAAGCATTCTTGGGGATGGTTTCTGAAGAACACATTTTATGGGGGTGGAACATGTGATAGCAAAAAAAGAGAAATGCATCAGAATGGAACTGAACCCATGCTTTTGTTAGTGATATTCACTGTGCCAGTGCATTAGCAAGGCATGCAACATAAGCATTCAAGGGGACAAGTATCTAAAAGATGTGTTCTAGGGGGCAGAGCACATGATAGCAAAAAAGACAAATATACCGGAATGGATTTTAACCTGTGCCAGTACATTAACAAGACAAGCCACAGAAGCATTTATGGGGAGGTTTTTGGAAAACATATTTCATAGGAACAGAACACTGGAGTGAATTTGGACCCATGCCTTTGTTAGTGATATTCTTTGCTCTGGTGTACTAGAAAGGTGTGCCACATTAGCGTTTGTCAGGGAGGTTTCTGAAAAACACATTTTAGGAAGAAAGAACACATAATAGTAAGAAGAGAGAAATGTACCAGAATTGATGTGAATGCAAGCCATTGTTAGTTATATTCTCTGTAGCGGTATATTGACAAGGCATGCCACAGAAACATTCACAGGAAAGATTTCTGAAAAACACATTTGGGAGGGATAAAAGACATAACAAGAAAGTGGAAATACACCACAAAGGACTGGAACCCATGTCTGATCAAACTCTGCATACTGTTATTTCAGTATATCTTATCCTATCTTTGTCCAACTGACTTTCTTCTAATCCATGATATTTGTAAACCAATGTAACTTGGAAATGTGTCTCCTGTACATCAGATAACTCAGTGCTCTTGCAGTTACTCATGGAGTAACTCTTCCTGCAATAGTCGTATGATGTGTCAGTGATTACCTGTGACCTTTCTACCTATATAATTATAGTATTGTGGGCTCTTATGTTGTGCATCTCTATGGAAGTCTTCAACTGCGGCTTTTGCAGTATAACCACTTAACAATTATATACATACATGTCCAATTACCATATGAAACCTGTTGATATATATCTGTGTGTGTGTTTTGTGTGTGTGTGTGTGTGTGTGTGTGTGTGTGTGTGTGTGTTTCAATGTAATATATCTGTGGAGCTTTTCTTTCCAGACTTCCTCTGAAAATGGGCACCTGTGCCTAGTCAGACTTTCCCAGTAAACAAATGCCTGTAAAAAATAAATACATTACATAAATAAAACTCATGCCTTTGTTAATAATATTTTCTCTACAAGTGCATTAGCAAGGGATGCCACAGAGAGGCACTCATAAGAAAGGTGTCAAGACAAAACACATTTCATGAAAAAAGAACACAGTTGCAAACTGAAAAATGATGTAAGAGCAATACATCACCCTCTGGGGATTAGAACACTGCACCAAATGCACATACATGTGCAGATCAACTCTTGATTCCACTGAGCCATTAAATCTATTACAGTGAAGGTAAAATGTTTACATTATTTCATATTTGCTTGTGGTGAGGTACATCGGCAATCAGCTTGTTTGCATTTTCGATAAGAATTTATTATTGTGTGATATGCATTTTTCCTAATTTTTCCATAGGACAAGATAGGCCAGTTGTCTTTGTTTAGGTGTAGCAATCAACTTTGCCCTGTGTAATCTGTCTTGTAATGTATGGCCACAGAAAGATTGTTTTATAAGCCTGCTTTGGGCATGTGTGTGGTATGTTTATGTATTTTTGAGAAGATTAAAAGTTAGAAATGGGAGTATGGGAGTATAGGACAGAGATGAAAATGGAAAGCAACAAGAGGTTAGAACAGAAGGCGAGCGAACAAGGAATGGGCAGTGGCATACCTCTCGTCTTCTTAATTCAATCCCTGGCAAATAAGTGCCAAACTCCATGACAAAATTTATATATTCATGATTGGAATGCTTTTGTTTGTTTTCTTTTAATATTACTGTGTTACAAATTTGTTATTGTAATACTTTGTTGATATAATATTACTTACAGAAGTATGTGGGAAGCTGAGAGGTTGCAGGTTTTTTTTTTGTGGGACAAAAGCCCTTTTATTTTTTATCAAAGAAGGGAAAGTTGGTGAAGAAAGTCAGGTAAGGAAGAGGTGGAGTTAAGGTAGCAGGGATAGACATAGACAACTAACATGGTATGGAGTATCCCAATGAGGGAGGGGACCACAGTGGTGAAGGAAACATCAGACAAATAAATGGAAGACAATGGTAAGGGAAGGATTACATAACATACAGAGGTGTCATGTACAAAAAGGGAAGGTAACACCAGGTTGGGGGATAGGACGGGTGTTCACAGATGCAGTCTCTGCCAGCTTAGACCCAGTGGGAGATTAATTGCCACCTTGGCTGATGTCTCCACTGGGTCCTACCTTGGATGGTGGAGACAGCGATGGGCAGGAAAGTGATGCAGTGAGTCACTAGAGCATGATCTCTGTGTGGCCAGTGTGAGCATCCAACCTCCTATCCGTTACCCCCCCCCCCAAGCTCTGCCAACTCCTGACGGGTGACAAAAGTGTCACCCCCACTTGCATTGCTATCGATGAGTGCCACTGTACCACCCTCCAGGTCAGGGCTACCCAATGCAGGTGCTACAGGTAGGACAGAAAGTGTGGAGGTATTTCTGGCTGGTTGGACCCAAATGTGCTGTGTGCTTCTGTTGGTGGTGGTACTGCTACTGCCCTGTGTGAGGGGACCAACAGCCCTTGCTAATGGGATGGGTGCAGGTTTCCGAGCGGCTGCATTGTAATAGTAAAATAAATGGAGAGAAACAGAAATAAATAAAATAAGTGTGTGTAACAGAAAGGATAGTGACAAAGAAGGCAGGGGAAGAGCAGTACAAATACAATGAACAAGTGCAGTTCTAACTATGTTGAAACAGAAACACTTCATCAGAATACCATTTGAATAGTAGTATTTAAACAGAAATTTCATCAACTGGTTTGTGTAAATATGACATTTGCATGTTGGGGGGGGGGTGGCTAAGCCAAAAGGCCTCCTCACTTGCAGTATGACATAATAAACTATTAACATGAGCTATTTATCAACACACTGTGGACAGTGCTTCAGTTTGTGTTTTGACAGTAATAAACCTGTACATATAAATAATATATGTACACTGCCCACAAAATACATATGTCTGTCAGAGCCAACAGACAAGGGGCAGCTAATGCTAGCGTATATTGTGAAAGGCCCAGAAACGTATTACTTATGGATGTGACATATGTGACCCATGAATTACTGCATTGCTGTTACTGAACAAAGAAGTAAAAGAGTTGTCCATGACAAAAATTTTTTTTTTGCTGGGAGGGATGGAATTGACCCCACAATTATCCTAATAATGTGAAGTATATAGACTTAAGATGAGGTTCCACTTGAAACACCCATACAGGAGAATGCATGCAGAAGCGCGCTTCAAACATTACACATTCATACTAATGCACTTGAGCTATGTCAGTACTTAGGTTCATAGGTTCATACTAGGCTATCTGCCCGAGGGCATTTATAAGCCTAGCCATAGTTTTGTGGCTTACGCCACCCCTTAGTTTGGAGAAACTATGCCCATTATTTAGCTGTGCCTCTGTCGAGCAGTGACACTGAGGTAACCCCTGGGGTGTATCTGCGATCTCCCATCCATTGGTCAAGATTCCTCTTGAACAAGGCCAGCGAGGTGCTCTGCCTCACATAAACCGGGATTTTGTTCCACAGCATAGGGAGTCTTTGGGTGATGAATCTATCCCTCCAGCACGTCCTATTAATAACCGTGTCGAGGTTTAAGTCATCTGCCCTTGTGACTGTGAGGGATCTAGATTTTTTGAGATGAAGCATATTCATCAAATCTGGGTTTGACATGGCCTTGTATGTCAGGCATAGGTCACCTCTGAGTAAGCGGTACGCAACTGAATATAACTGGAGTTCTTTCAGTCGTGCAGCATAAGACAGATTTTTGAGACCCTTTATCCTTTTGGTGAGGAACTTTTGTGGCCTCTCCAGCTGCTGCAAGTGTCGGGTCAGATACATTCCGAATGGGGCATTGTACTCGATCATTGGTCTGATGAGTGATGAGTATAGGGAGACTATGACTTCCCTTGATCTAGATGTGAATCCCTTCATGATAAGGTGGGCAATGTAGAAGGTCTTCCTAACTACTTTAGCAATATGAGTGTCGAATGAAAGGCTACTGTCAACCTGGGTTCCCAGGTCCCTAATAACTTCTTCTGTGTTCAGGGGATTGCCACCTATATGGTAGCTAGGGGTAACCTTATTTTTCCCGAAGGGTATGACTATGCATTTCTTGGCATTTAACTTGAGGCCATGGCTCTGGCACCAGTTATCTGTTTCTGTGAGACCCTTCTGAAGGATATCTGTGTCGGATGTGTTCTCAACTACGGCGCCCAGTTTGCAGTCATCTGCGAACTTTGTCAGCCATAACCCTCCTGTGTTTGCTTGTACTTCAGAAAAGTAGATGCCAAACAAGAGTGGGCCCAGGACTGAGCCCTGTGGGACACCACTTGTGACAGGCTTAGTGTCTGACATGGCGCCAGCAACTCTGACCCTGTGGGTTCTGTCACTCAGCCAGTTTGCAACCCATCTTGTAATGTATGGGTTTACATTTAAGTTGATGAGTTTTTCAATGATACCCGAGTGGGGTATTGTATCGAAAGCCTTCGCCAGGTCTAGGTAGGCTGTATGGACTGCCTTTCCCTCGTCAATGGCCTTGGTGACTGTTTCAAAAAAGTCAACCAAGTTTAAAAGGCATGATCTGCCTTTGACAAAGCCAAACTGGGTCGGATCCAAAGTCTGCAAATTACCTATGTCTTTATTTATGAGATCCATTATGATCCTTTCCATGGCTTTGCAGATAAGGCTTGTCAAGCTAATGGGCCGGTAATTTCCAGGGTCGGTGGAGGCACCGCCTTTGTGAAGTGGGACCACAGTTGCAGTGCGCCACTCCTGGAGTGCGTATCCAGAGGTAAGACTATGATTAAACAGCTGTCCTAGCTGTGGGTTTAATTCCTCGTTGAGTTCGTGGAGCACACAGCCGGGGACACCATCAGGTCCCATGGATGCTGTGTTTTTTGCTTTGGAGAGAGCAGTTCTCACTTGGGCGTTGGAGATGTTTGGGGGCCTGCAATCGCTTGGTATAGATATCTCTCCTTTTGGGGCGGGGGCGTTTGCACTGAACCTGTCAGCCAGTATGTTGGCAATGTCTGTAGGATCAGTAATCTTCACATCATTTTGAACTAGTTCTGAGCATATCTGGGAGTTTCCTCCCAGGTTTCTAACATAGCTAAAGAAGGCCTTATGATTGTCTTTTGAGTCTTTAGCTATTTTTCTCTCAAAATTTGCTTTGGATGATGTTATGAGAGCTCTTAGTTTTTTACTTATAGTGATCAAGGGTGTCTTACCTTTTAAGGATTTTGCTCTATCTTGTAGTAGCTTCCTCCTTTTGTTGTAGAGTTTGTTTATGGCTGGGGTCCACCAGACTGGACACTTGCCTTTGGTACAAAGAGTCTTTGTTTTGCTTGGGATTGCCTTATCCATGCAGTCCTGCAGGTGCTGGTAGAAGGCATTTGTAAGTGATTCAGCGGCTTGAGTACTGTTTTCCGCCGCTCGGGGCCTTAAAGGAGACCACACTAGTCTTTAGAAGTGTGAAGTCGGCTTCGAGAAGTTTTTACTGTGGTCTTTTTATTTCAGGTGGGGTGGGATGAGGACCTCCAACGAGATTAGTTGTGATCTGATCTCACCAGTGAGGGGTATACTTCTGGTGTTGAACATTGTGCTCCCATGTTCGTGATGATGAGATCAAGTATGTTTTCTCCTCTTGTGGGGATGGTGACTAGTTGTTCCATGGCATTTGAGTTTATGAATTCCAGGAACTTTTGGGCTAGGGTGTTTGGGCTTGAGTAGTGTTCCCAGTCTATATTAGGGTAATTGAAGTCACCTAGTATGATGGTGTTTGGTGATACATTTATCCCCTCTAGTGTTTTCAGGAAGGCCATGTGAGGTTCCTGAGTTTGTGAGGGTGGCCTGTAACATGCTACAATTTGCAGAGCAGTCTTGCCTATGGTTAATTGCACCTGGATGGTCTCCGATGCATCGTGCGTTGCCACCAGTCTTGAGGTGTGGGTGTCCTTGATGAATATGGATACCCCCCCTCCTTTCTTGGTATTGTCCGGATTTTGGGGCTGGAACGCATGATAAGAGGTAAAACCTGATAGTGCTGGGGTGCTCTCAGGAGCCTTGAACCAGGTTTCTGTCACTGCACAGACATCGATGTTCTCCATACTGAGAAGGGCCTCGAGTGCGTGCATTTTGAGATTTAGACTTCTGGCATTGAGCAGCATTACCCTTAGTTTTTTCCTTTTTGTGTTCTAGGGTGGTAGGTTTAGAATTTGAGCCTTGCCTAAAAAGGCACAATGGGGGTGGCAAGTGCCTTTGCCAATATCCGGAATCCCAGGGTGACAGGTGCAAGCCGTCCCTTGCAAGCAGCGTGGCTTGTCCAGCATGTCATCCCAGGCAGACAGACATTGGATCCCCTTTGAATGACACCAGAGTTTAAGCCAATTGTTAAAGCTAATCATCTTATCTCTGTATTGTGGCATCATTCTTGGTGAAGGTAGGATACTGCTCAAGGTCAGGGTCATACCTGCCTGGGCTACATAATCAGAGAGCTCCTCAATGTCTCTTTTCATGTAGTCCAAGGAGGTACATCTCAGGTCGTTTACACCAGCGTGGACAATGACTGAGTCGTATTTGTACCTGCTGTTGAGAGACCTGAGTGCTTGCGTTATGTGGCGGATTCTAGCGCCCGACAGGCAGCTTACTGTGACCTTCTCCTTACTCAGTCTGGTGGCGGGGCGTCAGTGTGTCTGACTATGGAGTCACCAATGACTAGTGTGTCTGGCATTGTGTTTGGCCTTAAGGGCTGTGACTGTTTGACACTCTGACTGTGAGGTCTATGTGTTGCAGGTGTTGTGTTCTGAGGTGGTGGTTGTTTGGGTGTCTGCTTTGGTGGCCTCTGCTGTTTTGGTAGATTTTGATCAGAGCCCGAGTATGTCTTTGTGTGTTTATGTGTATGATTTGAGGTTGTGATGGTACTATGTGAGACTGGGTCTATAGTGTGTGTGGTAACCTTCTCCTCCTGACTGGTCTTGCCAGTCCTATGTTGAGAGAGCTCAGCCTCCAGTTTGGCCGTATAGTTGCATCTCTCGCATGTATTTGTGTTTTGTGGGAGGAGGAGAGGGTTGTCTGTGTACATGAGGCAATTGTAACATTGCCTCAATATTCCCAGGTTCACCAGCTGAGCAGGAGAGGACACTAGCAACTGATACCTCGACATGCTAGAAGGACTAGACAAAAAAACTTTAAAAGAGATTCCGGGGGACGTGGGTGACCGAGAAATGGGGGTTTGCCTTTTTTGGGTGCTATCTATAAGAGTGCCGTATCAAGGTAATAAGTACTGTAGGAGCAAGTGCTAGGTTTAACAGATAGAGAAAAGTCTACTTGGAGTCAAGTAGAGATGATCTTTTTAGGTATTAGAGAAAGTGCTAGTAACAGGGATGCTTAAAGGTTAGATTGAAAAGAATGCACTCTGCAGTGTGCACTAGAGAAGTTAGATATGAAAGTAGGTAACTTGAGTTTTACCTGTTTAAAAAGTTAAGGTTTAGTGGAGAGTTACTATTTTTAAAACAGCAAGATGGACTGAAAGGGGTGGTTACTTTTGTATTTTGGTACTATGAAATACTGTAGGATGGCCAATAAATTTAAATAATTGAAGGGGTGGGATTTCAAAAGTGATGGTTTTGTGATTACTCACATAAGCCAGTGAAAGTAGAGAGAAATGAGATATATGGTCAGATTAACATAAGAGGCGGGCAACTAGAAAGACAGTGTTATCTGCCTGACTCAGAACAGAGAGAGCTGTGGTCTCTTTTGAAGTTTTAATATGCTGTTAAAACAGAATGCAAGCAAAACACAAGGTAAAAAAAACAAACTACAGTATTCAAAATATAGAAAGGCAATACAGAAATACAAAAAATAACAGCAAACTAACCTTTCCTTCACAGCAAAGTGTAGCAGAGTCTGGATGAGCCTTTCTGGTAACTCGTTAACGCGTATATGGTGTGGAAACTCAGTACTCTAGCAGCCTATACATATCCTTGCATTGCAGAGCATATTCTGGAAAATCAGCTTAACTCATTCCTTCCAGTACAGCTCTTTTGGGTGTGTACCTTTAACTCTCGGTGAGTGTGGCTTGAGCCTTTAAAAATGAAGTTATTACCTTAAGAGTTCAAACAAATATTCATATCTCTGGAACTGTAAGTGTTACTAGAAAATGGTAAATGGCAAAATATTCAGGATAAATTGATCTTTTTATCAGTGGTATTTATTCCATTTGATGCTTTAATCTGGATTTTATAAGCCAAAATAAATGCAGTCGATATTAATTGTGTATAATGTTGTTTAAACAGCTTATGATATCTCTGTAACTATTCAAGCAAGGCACATACTGCCAGCAGGATTTTCTTCATACAGCTGTGAGCTTTCATATGAGACTATACAGTTCTGTCTGTGTTATCTGAATGTTGAGATATTTAGAGGAATATGAAAATTATTACAATACAAATAAACAATATACAAATAATATTCAATATCTCTTTAGCTGCATTAGAGGTCAAATATCAACACAATTGTGTTTGCCATCATGTATGCTTTAAAAGGAAATCTTCTGATACCTTATATGCAGCATGGTTTTGGAATTATTAATGCAAATCTAAACAAGCAGTATCTGATGCCTTGAGGTGTCAGTAGGGGTTAACTGCATTTGGTAACTGTAAATATTTTGTGAGCAGTAAAAGCTATTACAACTGTAAAAATAGCAATGGTGTCAGTAAGAAGTATTCTTTGCAGTGATAATAGTGCATTTATGGCCTTTTTCATAAATAATATATTATATGAACCTATAACGTATTTTGGTACTTTTCCATTATCGGGGCAACACTTCTAATCTTGGCCCGCACTCACAAGGATCTCGCAGCTGCTACTGATGTGGGTACTGCACACACTTATTTTTCCTGTCACGATGCAGTAACGAGTGAAAGGCAAATCTGTTTTGTTGTCATCAGCAGCAAAAATACGACATCGCTTGTTGAACTAATGAATATGTAGAGTTAACATATTCCGTTTACATGCTAGGGACGGTGTTATCCTGAGTAAAAGCTTTATGAACTTCGGCGATCCATGTTAAACATCATCTTTCTTTTATGTACTTGCGTGGTTTGTTGATTATAGGTAAAAACTTAATTTGGGAACAGCATGTTGTATTCAAAAACAGAAAAATGGTTGGTCCACTACATAAACACCAAGTAGCGAAGAAATCTTGCCATTCTCCCACACGTCATAATGAGATGTATCATTCCAGTTGTAGCTGAGTTCACCTCAAATTCGAAACAATTTCCTCGGAATATTATTTTAGCAAGGCTAGCTTAGTTTGGCAGCATTTACCACCACTGATGTGAAAATGGAGGCTGCTCAAGCTAGTGTTTTCAGCTCAAATGTAGTGTCTCCAATGCAATCCGCGCTTCTCTTTGTTAACCACTTAAAGTTGCAATCCCACTTCAGTGGTCTACATGTATTTCTTCCAAAGTGACATACACAAAGGCTGTTCACAAAACACTGAGTGGTTGGATTTAAACTGCTATTTTTCTGCTCAGCCTCTAACATTATATGTTTAATTAAAACAAGGATATAAATTGCAATTTTACTAAGTACTAAATGCCTGTTAGAAAAGACGGCACTTTCCCGATGTTGCCCTGATAACAGAAAAGTATCCTGTACACAAATCCATAATTCTATTTTTGCTAAACTTTCATTAACAACTTGTCATATCTTAGAAATTGCACTACATAGACATTGTTAGGACTATTTTGTTTACAAGGCATAAGCTTTCAAATGATGGCAATAGATTCTTCCCTGAGTGCATGTTTATTGAGATATTCACAGAAACATGTAAACATGCGCACAATTATATATTTAGCAACATAAATAACGATGAATATCTCACAGGATGTGCAACTTACATATACAATAGTTTGTAAGTAACTTGTTTCCTGAAGTATTAAGTACATATGGAAATATTGTTTATTTTCATAATTAATAACCAACAACTAGCAATATCTTCAGTGTAGTGTGACATGAGTGGACATTGACAATTAATTTTCCTTTCTCCTACCATGGCACTTCATATTATAACCCCCAGTAGCTTGTAGTCTCTTAGTTGTGAAAATATGAACATAAAAATGAAAATATGAATAATAAGTAGAAAACAGTGATTCATTTCTCTACTGCATGACATTGTAGATTTACAGTTTTATTGACATTTTGTTAATAAATTCTTGCCCTTTCTAATGCTGCCTATTATTAGATGGTGAATCACTTAAAGAAGCCAGACCTAAAAAGGTCTTTTTGCCATAAAGAGCTGTGGGTGTTAACTGGAAGAATACAAAAATTGCACTGTAGGCTTGAATGAGAAGGTCACTGTTTATCAGAAGTTCACACTGTTCCCTGGGCACAGTAAACTCTGTTTCTTCTTATGGTGTTTCCTGAAGCAACAGAAATAGTTTAAATGTGAAATCTTATGCATACCAGGTTTCTTCCATAAAATATGGACATTTGAAATATCCATTTTGTTTTAAGCGTGTTCTAGAATCAGAAGGCTGAAGAGACAAAATGTTTTTGGCTGTTCAAGTCCCTTAACCCTCTTGTTACAGATAGGTGTAAAACATAACACAGTGGGGAGAAGACGTGATCTTTCCCAGTTTCATGATTTCCTCCATCATTGAAAGAGCTATAGAAAGCAGATAAAGTTACTTTCATGGGAAATGTACAGACAATTCCGTACACTCATTACAAACTATTTTGGTGGGATGGCAAAGAAGTCTGAAAGGAGAGGAGAGGCACATTGCATTAGCCATTTTTCTGCCTTCTCCACCTATTTGGCACATATTAAAAATGCAGTCCTCAGATTTGCAGCACCTGTTATTGCATTGCCTCTTGTCCTTTGCTGTCCTTAGGAATTACACCTGCTCCCTTGAAGCATGGTATGCCTCTTCCTGAAGTTGTTTATACTCTCAGTGAATAACTTTTGCCCCACTTGTAATCTTGCACCATTAGTGAAGTTAATGGAGGAAATTGCTTACTCCTGACTTCTCAAATATATGAATGGATTTGGGCTGCCTCTGTACTGTCTGCATGAATTTAGAAAGGCATATATAATCCAAAATGCTTTGTATAGTATTACTGATGCCATATTCAAAAATATAGGAAAGGAAATCTTAGTGGTGTATCTGTGGATTTTAAAAGGACTGATCATAATTTATTACTTAAAAGACAACAATGGGATTCTGTTATTAAATGCTCAACTTCTCTGTCCTTTTTCTCCCTATTTACAGTTCCTGCTACGAATAAACAACAATACAGCATTTAAAATATTTTAAGTCAACTCTTTTTGTCCACTAGAACAGTACCTTACTGTACTTTGATGGTTTCACTTTCAAAAAATTTTTATCCTGCCCTGGAAAAGCTTGCTGCAGTCTCCAATTCATTGATGTCATCAAGGCCAATGAATACAGGTAGTTTTCTGGCCAATTCCCTCCCCAAATTGACATCACCCTGACCATCCTAAAAACCCACCCATGCTGTGATGTCACATCTCCCTGGTCCTTCCCCTACCCTTACAGAAAGTGAAGGCTAGAACAAGGAAACAGTACATGAGTCATTTCTCCTGCTGTGAGCTGTCAATCACAGCAGGTAACAGCTCAAATTACCCTTAGCACTTTGACAGCTAGGAAAGTTAGGTGTGAAGGGGGATGGGAAATGAGTTGAAGTAGTACAATTCAGGCTCTACAAAAGACTGCACTTTGGTCATTCTAAAAAAAGCAGCATTAAAAAGCACTTTGAAAGTTTGTTCTGTGTCATTTGCACTGCTTGTGTTTTAAGTAGTCATTGAATGGCATGAAATGTTACTTAAAACTAACTGGCAGAAAGACAGCAGTGTATGCATGTAAAAATCAATGCAGTGACAGGAACTTTAGGAAGAAAGAGGCCTGAGTGATATATTTTTTTACAGACAAGCAGTGCGTTGTGGGATAGCAGTGTATGCATGTAAAAATCAATGCAGTGACAGGAACTTTAGGAAGAAAAAGGCCCGAGTGATATATTTTTTTACAGACAAGCAGTGCGTTGTGGGATACCTAGAGGCAGAAAACAATCAGGAACACTTCAAGATGCTAGACCCCATACGGTTAGACTTAGAAATTACTTTTAAAAATATTTAAAAACCTGTAAATAATCCCAGAGTGGTGTTAAGGGGTGTTAAAAAGTAGGAAACGCCAAACCATAAACATGTTTTTTGAGTCTGTGGGTGCTGTTCTCCTTTAAAGGACAACTCCATCCTAAAACTGAAAAAAAAACAATATTTTGATCATATATTGGTGTTTTTATGCTAGTAATGCAACATAACCAACTTTAGTATTCATCATTATATTGCAATATCTTATGTCCTGACATTACCTTCGTGGGGACTGCCATAGTGATATGGTTTTATTTTTTACTCTATTTGGCCTTTTTTCTGGATTGTGGTTGGGTCCTTGTAATTTTTACATTTTTTTCAATAAAAAAGAGGCGAAGAGCAGAGTTTTGTGAAGTCTTCTAAGATACAGTCCTTTATAAAAATCCAGACCGTCTCTCACAATTCTACAACATTGTCGGTTTTGCTTTTAGATCAGTGTGCTTATTAACAATTGAAAGACATTAGGGTCTTCCAAGCAGGGCCGGCCTTAGCTGAAACGGCACCCTAGGCGAAGCACTGCTCTGGTGCCCCTTAAGCCCCACCCACACTGAACACAAGGAACACCCCTATTCGAGCCATGCCCACAGAAGGTGGTTTCTGTCAAAGTTGATGTTGATTAGAAATCTGTAGAACATACATGTGCCACTTATATTCCATGGCTGTCCTTATAGAATGCTGTTATATTCCAAAACTGTCTCACAATAACTTCAGTACTCTTATTTTTCTGTGAGGCTTCACTGCTATAGCATGCTTTGTAGAAGGTAAAATATTTTACTTCCACAGCAAGTTTTGAAGAGTGTAGATCAACATTCTCTTTAATGTCTATTTGTTGATCATACATCTTGAAAGTCTTCTGCATGCTTGGACTACATATTAGTGGCAATGTATAATGCAAATGATTCCCATGCCTCAACAACTGTTTTCTGTGTAGGGCAGACAGACTGAGACTTAGCATTGTTTAAGATTCCCCAAAACCTGTTTTATCTGGCTAGGGCCTCTGTTTCTGTTCATCTTACCAGTAGTCTGATTATATTAAAAATGTATGGTCTTCTTAATTTTGTTAATTCTGTTCAACTTTCCAACTTCATTGATCTTGTTAAAATTCCATTGCTTCCTTTGTTTCATATTAGCATTTATTTTTAATGTTCTTAACATTTTCTTGGATTCTGGAACTGTTAATTTTGTTGAGTCTTTTTTTTTTTTGCTATGTACTCTGATTAAACAAAAGAAGAAAAGGCTGAAAAATGCAATCATTTCTAATTGTCTGAATTGCTTATGCCAGCATACTGTATCCTGTTTTATCTTATATGCAGGTCACATCTGCATGCAAGTAATTCAATGAACAATCTTTAATGATGCTAATATATTTTAACTTGTTCTAAAGCTGCATATATATATATATATATATATATATATATATATATATATACACATATTGTCAATGTAATATATAAGGCAATTTGGTTATTTATGGTGCGTGTTGGTTGACGTATATATGACAAGAGTATGCATTGGCTTAAAAATCATAACTAAGTGGTTGTTGGCGACAATGAGAAGAGGAGACGATACTAATGGATGAAGACCTTAACAGGTTCTGATGTGAACACTCTTTGGAGTAGATCAGCAGGCGGCATCAAATGTTTTAGGTTACCTACATCTTTATTTATTAATTATATAATGATTTTTTCCATAGCTTTACAGAAGAAGCAGGTCAAGCGTATTGGTCTTATAATTACCCAAGTATCTTGACACTGCACTTTTGTGCAAGGAGATAACAGTTACTATCCTCCAGTCATCTGGCACAAAGCCTGTTTGGAGGCTGATATTACACCCTCACACTTTAAAAAGACACAGTTTGTGACACAAGAGCTTTCTATGTGAGAGATACCTGAAATAAAAATACATGGGCATTGGCAGACATACACAACCCTGGCAGATGCATATGTATTGTCAAATGCAGGAGTGCAATAATGCTAAATTGCAACTATGTTTCTATACACTGTCAGTTGGATATACAGACTGCTACTACCTTAATTACATGTCTGTGTGGGTGTACACCTTAGTGTTACCGATCAAGGATAGAAATTAACACCTTTTGGACATTAGGGTACCATTTGTTTGTGTTAGCCATGACAAGGCAGAGTACCAAATGAGATAGTTGGATGATAGCTGTGGTAATAAGCTACCTGTATTAATTATACTTGTATAATTTGCAAAGAATGTGGGACATATAATGATTAGGCTATTGACATTATATTTAAAGTGCAGTATGCATCTAAATTTGTTCTGACTGGCAAGTGGGTGTGACATTACTCACTTGATGTAGGGTTGGCTGTCAATAAATAAAGGTGAGCCACTGTATCTCTTTCCCTTTGCTCAGTCAGCTGCAAACTTGAAGTAGTGTGCAGATCCTGTTAAAAGAAACACACAGCAGTGAAGAGGAATAGGGCAGATCTTGATTTGCTGCTGGTCTTTCAAACTGCACCTCTTCTGAATTAAACCACATGTAACACAGCATCTGGTTTCAAACTGCACCTCTTCTGAATTAAACCACATATAACACAGCATCTGGTTTCAAACTGCACCTCTTCTGAATTAAACCACATATAACACAGGATCTTGAATTCACACAGTGACACCAAAGTTCATAAATACTACTGGCATTTGTGAGAATGGACTTCTGGTACTGGCTACCATAATGTAGTACATACAGTGTCCTGAATATCAGCATTGATATGAGTGAACATCTGTGTGACTGACTACCATGTGCTACAGAAGCTTGTAGTGTAAAGCAGCCCTGTCAACTGTTATACAGAGCTTTGTTGCAAAGCAGCACTGTGACAAAAATCCAGTCTGTGTGATGTGACCATGGACGTTAATGCACTTCAACCAATACCCAAGGGCCCATCAGGAGGATAGGCACTATGTAGTATTTTGTGGCATGATCTATACTTTTGGGGTGTAATTTAGCACCTGTGAATACAATCTGCAAACTCCTAGCTACACCTTTGTAAAAAGATGTGCATTTAATGTAAATGGGGAAAAGGACTTCACAAAAGGTAAAACAGGAAAGGAATGGAAGATGTCTGGGATCAGGATGGGGTTGAAATAAGGTGATGACAGAAGAGCAGAACTATGGACGTGGTAGCCATGGTTGCTGTCTGTGTTTATTTTTACTGCATAATTTCTATTAGGAGGCCACAGGCTGTAACTAGCTGGAATTCCAAGAATGCTATCACTGGTTATTCTCCCAGTCAAGAACTTGGCTGATGATTGTTCTTGCTTTATTCTAACACTTCACATTAAAAATCAGCCAGAAACCTATCTGTATCAAGCACGTTAAGTAATATGTAATCACTTTAGCTCGCTTCATATTGTAGGTGCAAGAGACACACAAAATACAAAAATGGACTTGAACTTTTAAATTTTTTTTTACAATGAAATCAGTTGCCAATGGTATCTTAATTCCATTTAGCATTGCCACCCCTCCGTTTTTTTTCCGGAGTGCCCGGAAATCAGTAGGGCACTCCGGTTCTCTGGTTCTTGCTGTCGGAGTCCGGAAATAGCGACGTCAGGCTCGTCGGCGCGTATTAAAAAAAAAAAAAAAAAACATTCCCGTCTTGGACTCTCGTTGATTGGCTGCTTGCTGCAGATGAGGCTCGTGCAGCAAGCAGCCAATCAACACATAGAGTTACTAGTCAAAGCCCTGCAAAGCCCGCGAAAATTTATGCATATAAAGCGGCGCTTCAGCTTCAGTTTTTACCTTTTACTTCTGTACAAAGGGTGCTTTTAAGATCTGAAATTCTTGCTTGGACGTCGTCTTCAGTGGATTGCCTGCTGCCTGGAAGCCCTGCCTGGAAGCCCTGCCTGCTGCCTGGAAGGATTGCCTTAGCCCTGCTGCTTGCCTTGCTTGCTGGAGTCTTGCCCTGGCTGGAGGAGAAGTGCTGTGGACTGGGTGGTGGTGTGTTCCCCTGCTTGCTGGCCCTTTAGCTGCCTCTTCTCTTCTGCTGCTGAGAGCTTGTTTTAGTAGCCCTGCTGCTGATTTTTCTGGAGGTAAGTGGAATTTTTTTAATGGATTAATTCTTTGGAATTAAGGTAGATTTTCAAAGATTAGTGTGACAAGGGGAATGAATTATTGCCAGCACAGCTACTAGTGAATGTTTTAAATATTAAATTTATATTAATTCACTAGCTGTGCTGGCACTATCTCATTCATTGATGGTGACAAGATGTGTGTAACTATCTAGATGTTCAACATGTGGTGATTAACTAGAACAGTTTCTAATCTGGTTTTGGACTTGGTTGCAGTGAATATATAATGACTTCATGATTTGTATAAGATGCTTGGACTGTAGATCTGTCTTTCTAGTCTGTCATCACCGTGATGTTTACCTTGACCTGTGTTTCTTCTTAGGGTGTCTTTCTAGGGTGTACAGTCTTCGTAGTATAGTGAGGCTTAAATGTAGCTTTTTTGTCTAGTTTGTCATCACAACTGTTTACCTTTTATCTGTGTTTTCTAGGGTATACCGTCTATACCAAAGCTTAGCACATTTGATGTTACAGTGAATATATGATTACATGATTTGTATAAGATGCTTGGACTGTAGAACTGTCTTTTCTAGTCTATCATCACCGTGATGTTTACCTTGACCTGTGTTTCTTCCTAGGTGTCTTGGGTATATAGCAAGGCTTAATGTAGTTGCTTTTCTTTGGGACTGTCAATGTGAAATATCTCATGTGGTTTTGAGCTTGTTACAGTGAATATACACAGGATATTTTCTAACGTTTTGTTGTGTAGATATTTAAGTTTTGAGACGACTTAAATATTTATTTAGTGACACTCGGCCACTACCTTGGCATTGGTCAAACTAGCAATGTTTATTACTATTGCACAGTAAGACTGAACACACTTTGTTAGGGCCTTAAAGTTGCTTATAAGGAGTAGCTGGCTGATTATGTTGTAGTCTGGGGAAAAGGGGGCATAGTTAGTAAACTTGTGCCAGCCTTTCCCTTGTGTATATAAATCAGACCTCAAGTGTGTCTCAACTGCTTTAGTAGGGGCCCAAAGCACTGTTAAATAGGGTGCTCGAGGTCTTCACTTGGCCACTATGCTCAACTCTAACTGTGCCAGTGGGAGGAGGTGGTGGTGAGGATCTGGAGTGGAAAAGGGGAGAAACCAGCCCCAAGTTGACTGGTCTCTGTGCTTTGCACTTAATATGGGGTGTTGCATCTGGAATTGTGGGGCTACGAATTCATCTTTATGTCTGCCCATACGGTCTCTTATCATTATGCAAGTTATTACTGTTGCAGCCAGAGGGTATTATGATTGCTGAGTTACATATTTCATGTTTATCATTGTGTCGGCCCACACTATGTCCTGTTTGTTTTTATGCAAGTTATTACAATTGTAGCCAGAGGGTATGATTGCTGAGCTGCCATGTATTTCATCTTTATCTTGTCAGTCCACAGTATGCCTGAACTTTCTTGCTGTGTTCAGACTCAGCTGGATAACGTTTGCACTGGGTTCTACATAAAAGTAGAGGGTCTTAATTTGGTGCATTGCTGTAGTGTCTGACCCATGTGTTTTACACACAGTTGAATGCCTTCTGTGCATATTCTGCTGTCACACCAGGTTCATGTGTAACAGCTGCAAGTCCCTCAGACAGGAGTTGCTTCTGCCTTTCATTGCTTTACCTTCACTGTAATTTTTCATGAGGAGTCTCATTTTTTTCCCTATACCAACTTGGTATTACTAGGGTGTGAAAGTCTGGAGATTCACATGTGAATGTGAACTCTGGCTAGTGGCTACTGACTGACACAGGCCCCACCAGGCACTGGTGTTGGTCACAAGTGTTTTGATTTTCTATTAATAGCTGTTTTGGTTTATTGTAGTGTTGAGCAAGGATCCTACAGGAATCATGTTCAGGAAAAGGTCAATGGATCATCAAGAAGAGGCTGAAAGCGCGTCTCCTAAGAGGTTTTTCTGCAGTTATAATAAGGTGTGGGAGCAAAGCTACTCATGGGTGCGACCTGTTCCAAATGCAGATGCCATGGCAAAGTGCACATCCTGTGGAACAACTTTCACTGTAAAATGGGATGGGGAAAAGGCATTGAAAAGCCATCAGAAGTCAGACAAACATCATCAAAGCCTTCAGCTCCAGAGGCAGAACCTCGTAATGACCAAGTTTATTCAGCCACGTAGTGTAACCAGTGAAGCTTCCCAAGTCACTGCAGCTGAAGTGACAGCAGTCTATCATGGAGTGAAAAATGGTCACTCATATGTATCCATAGATTGTGGAGGTAAGCTGGCACCGACAGTCTTCCCTGATTCTACTTTGGCTTCGAAATTCACCTGTGGGAAGACAAAATCTGAGAGTATTGTCATGAATGTTCTTGCACCTCATTCAGAGGAGCTCCTTCTGCAGGAACTTGGCAATTCCTATTTCTCAGTGGGATCAGATGCATCCAATAAAGGGAACAGAAAAATGTTCCCTTTAGTTATTCAGTACTTTACTCACACCCATGGCACACAACAGAAACTCCTTGATTTCTATGAGGATCATAACGAAAGTTCTGAATGTATCTTTACTAGAATAAAGGACATCCTTGTGCATAAAGGACTCAAAGTACAAAACATTGCTAGCTATGCTGCAGACAATGCCTCAGTCAATTATGGAAAGCACAGGGCTGTTTTTAAAAGTTTGAAATCTGAGGTGCCTCACATCATTGCAGCAAACTGTTTATGCCATGTAATACATAACTGTGCCAAGCATGCAAGCAAGGCCCTTGCAAAGTTTGATGTGGAGACTCTGGTTTTGAAAATACATAGTGAGTTTTCAGCATCTGCTAAAAAAATGGCACTGTTGAAAGGCTTCTATTCTTTCCTAAACCAGGACTTTAAGGGAATAATGCAACATGTTGTAACAAGGTGGCTGTCTTTGTTCCCAGCTGTGGCAAGGCTGGTAGAATGTTGGCCTGCTATTAAAAGTTATTTTATTAGTCAAGGGCCTGAGGACTGTCACGCCCTTATCTGGAAATTTGTGGAGGCCGATGAGGATGGCATCAGTGGGGATGTGTCTGAGGCAGAGTGCTACATACATTTCATGCACTACATCCTGCAGGTATTCCACAAGTCTATAGCAAAACTTGAAAGTAACACTCTCTGCTCCAGAGTTGTACACCGTGATGAAAAGTCTAAAAGATGAGTTGCAGAGAAGGCTAGATGACCAGTTCTTTGGTACTAAAGTTTCATCTGCCTTACAGCACTTTACTCCAGCTGTCGCACAGCAGGTCTGTAGGACCTTCTGTGATTTTTACAGTAAAGCACTTTGTTACCTACAGAAGTGGTTTGACTATGATAATAGTCCCTTTAAAGCTATGCAGGTCCTCAGCCTCCAACATCCTGTAACTTGGCCAGAACTGCGTACAGTTGCAGACCTCTTCAAATTGGATGTGGACATTGAAGCACTTTACTCAGACTACTGTACTTTAACTGCTGCATTGCCAGCCCTGTTACAGATGACAGAGGCATCTGTAAGTGATCGCTGGGTGACTTTTTTTAGTAAGTTTCCAGACTGCAAGCCACTTTACAGACTGGTGCAGTTTGCTCTTTCAATCCCCCCCAGCAATAGCTTTGTGGAAAGGGTTTTTTCACTTATGGGGAATGCGTGGACTGATGTAAGAAATAGAATGCTTGTGTCACTTGTGAAGGCAGAGTTGCAGGTCAAGCTAAACTTTGACATGAGTTGTTCGCAATTTTATTCATTTGTGAGAAATAACCAGCCATTACTTGAGGCTGCTAGATCAAATGCCAAATATAGCTTCAAGTATAAGCAATGATTTCTAGCAAAACTGAAGATACTTTAAACAGTTGCTTTTCTTTTACTATTGTGTGTGGTGAACCCTTAATGTACTGCTTTGAATGAACTGGTGTTTTTTTATCTAATTGTATTTCCATTTTAGTACTACCTGTGATATGAGACTTGGGCTTAGTTTTCCCATGCTTGTGTGTGATGTACTGTTGTATGTAGTGAACCTTTTGAAGTATTGCTAAATAAAGTTTTTTTATTTACTTTTGACTCGTTGCACATTTTTCTACTTATTGGTAACTGTATGTGATATTAAAGACTTATGCTGAAGGGTGCTAGAGTAAAGGGGTGTGGCTATTAAAAGGAATGGGTGTGGCTTGATTGTGCATGGGGCGGGGCTTGTTTGTCAGGAAATGGCACAGTAGAAAGGTGGCAACCCTAATTCCATTGAGTATTAATTTTCCTTCCTACGTAGCTGCAGCCAAAACAACTTTCCCTCTGACTGGCTATATATTACACAAAAGACCTTATCCATAGGGTACAGCATCCTCTGTTGCCATCCTCAAGACCAAAGACGCGTACAGACACAATCTGATAACTTAACAAGCAGTCTAGGCAACCTGCGGCATTGTTAATAACTGACCATTTTGCAATGCTAGCACATAATTTCATTTTTTTTCTCATGTGAATCTCAGGACTTTTTCCTCTGTCATTCCCCACCCACCTTCAATTATTAGCTTGTTCTTAATTTCCCATGAGTTCCGAATGCCCTTGTCACAAGAGTTCATCCTTGCTTTATTTCTGAAACAATGTTCCAGAGATAATAAAATGATAATCAAAAGTCAAAGAAACATGTTGAGAACTTAAATCATTCCAGATGAACCATAACAATTCTTAAAGCAACTCTTTTATTCCGTTGTTATACTCACAATAATAGTTCACTTTCTACAATATAGTGCAAATATGGTTCACTTATTAAGCACCTTTTGAAATGGTATGAAACTGTCATGTTTTGTCAGTGCCTGACTTTGCAGACTGTCACATTTCCCTTGTAATGTAAAAGGCGGTAGACACTTAAAGGTCCTTGAATAATCCCTTAAAGTCATTGATTAAATCATATAGAATAAAACGAGCGAATGGAATCAAAACGCATACCCTTATTGCAAAGCTGAAATATGACAACATTAAAAAAGGGCCACACTTTGGTAACTAACATTTCTAAACTTTTTACTGAGAGATAATTTAAAGACCAATGAATCTACTTCGGCTAGTACAAACCACCAGCTTTAGAGTTTCGTTAGACCCGTTCCTGCATTTAGACAGGTAACAAAACCACACCGCAGCAAAATACCATTTAAAAACACCATCTCCATAAATTTTAGACTGCACTTGCCCCCACCTAAATAAATAAATGCACAAATTTTCAAGCACGTTACCTTAGGTTTTAAAAACAGCTCATTTGACTTGGAATAATGAACATTAATCCAGTAAAGCGCCAGGTGGCAGACGCACACTAATGTTGTAGCTGTTGTCAAGCTGTGGTAGAGCTATTCCAAAATTACAAAAAGGTCTTTTCATGTTAATGCTCTGCGGCCACTCACATCACCTCCAGCATGTACGTCATGCAGGGGGAAGGAATGAGCGACAGGACATGGCTTGGGGCGGGGGCTTCAGTTGGGGAGGGCACAATTGTTGCTAGGCTAGCTAGCCAGCCTCTCAGCGGTGAAAGAAAAAAAAATGTTTTTGTTGTTGTTGTTCAGCTTTTCCCGGTTAGGAATCGTCACAGCAGAACTCCGCTCCATAAATTGTGCTCTTTTAAGGCTGAGGAGGGCGCAATTGTAGTCTCTAGGGCGGCGGTGAAAATAAAAAAAAAAAAAGAAATGTTGTTGTCTGTTCAGCTTTTCCTGGTTAGGGGTCGTCACAACAGAACTCCGGTCCGTGAATTGCGCCCTTTTGAGGCCGGCCTGTATGGCACCCTAGGCGGTCGCCTAGTTCGCCTATGCCTAAGGCCGGCCATGCTTCCAAGAGCTACTAGTACATATAACACCTGCTTGTAGATTTTAGTACCATGCTTAAGTTTACAGTTATGTGGATAAAAGCATTTCACTGACTGTAAATGAGAGTGTTTACTAGCTTGTTAATATAGTGTTTTAATATTAGTAGTCATATAAATCATATATTATTAGTTAGGAGTGCAAATCTTTTTCTTGTAAGAGTTCATTTTTAGAGAAATCTGTGTACCAGTATACCGGTCTCAGCAAGACACAGTGAAAACTACAAATTCTGTGCTGTCCAGCCTTTGTCATGCAAGCTGAGATAAATTCCTTTCCAAAACAACAACATGTTTGAATAGGAGTAACATGGCATGACATTTATGGTCCATAGTAGGCAAATAAATGAAAAAAAAAATCTGAAAGTTAACATCAGGTTTATGGATATTAAACAACACCTATGTGAAAATAGGGAGTTAAATCTGAAATAAGATTATCTAGAATGTACAGTTTTCTTTAAAATATTTAAAAAGTGGGAATAGATAATGCTCTGCACAACTAGTTTCTGAGCTATCTTTTGGATTTAGTCATCCAGATTCTTATAGGTTTGTAAGTTAATGACCACTAGGGCTCGTATAAGCCTAGCTGCGCAACTCGAATGTGACCCACAAATCTGATTTATATAGATGGTGATTTACTGACTGTCTTTGCCCATCAGAGACATAGGAGCCAGACCAGGAGTGAACTTCTGATTACCCATCCATTGGTCCAAGTTGCGCTTAAAAAGCGATTGGGAGGGAACTTTGCTTCACATAGATGGTAAGCCTAGTCCAGAGAATGGGAGTTCTCTGAGAAATATATCTATATCTCCATCATATCCTATTTATGTCAAAAGCAAATTTTGGTCTTTTAATCTAGTAGTTCTGATGCAGTTTGTTTTGCAGACGTGCAAAAAGTTCATCAAAACAGGGCCCAGGGATGCCGTGTATGCTAGGAAAAGTTCACCTCTCAGAAGTCTGTAAGATAAAGAGGCAATGTTTTGAGGTGATCAGCATAGGACATTGTGTTTACTTCCTGTATTCTTTTTATAAGGAACCTTTATGGATGTACCAGTTGCTGCATGTGTCTGGTCGGGTAGGGACATTATACTGTATGATGGGTCTGATGAGGGCCGAGTATAGTGGTATGATGATCTCAATGGACCTAGATGCCATGCCGATGCTTATAAGTTGAGTAGCATAGAAGGATTTTCTTACTACCCTGTACACATGCTGGTCAAAGACTAGGTTACTATCTACATGAGTTCCCAGGTCTCTGTCTAGTGAATCAACTTTTAAGGGTGTTTTATTGATGATGTAGTTTCCTGGGGTGGTAGACATCCCAAAAGGTACTATAATGCATTTCTTGGTAGTGAGATTTAAGCCATGGCTTTGACACCAAGCATTTTTCTGTGTTAGACCTTCCTGAAGGGTGTTGTTGTCATTCAGTGACTGATCCCAGTTTGCAGTTATCTGTGAACTTGGTCAGCCAAAGGCCTTTGACATTGGCTTTGATATCCGAGAAGTAGATGCCAAAGAAGTGTGGACCCAGCAGAGAGCCCTCAGGGACTCCACTGGTAACAAGTCTTTTTGTGGAGGTGGCCTCACCAATTCTAACCTCCTGGGTCCTACCAATGAACTGGCTAGCTATCTAGTGTTTTATAAAGGGGTTTGTACCTAGTTCCATAACTTTTTTGACAATGCTCATGTGGGGTATTTTATCAAATGCTTTAGCCAGGTCTAGGTAGAGTGTATACACTGTTTTCCCCCATCCAATGCCATAGTGACCTTTTCAAAGAAGTCCTCCAGTTTCAGTAACCATGAGCTTCCTTTGACAAAGCCAAACTGGGATTGATCCAGTGTCTAGAGGACTCCTATAATTTCCATGATAGTTCTTTCCATGGCTTTGCAAATAAGACTAGTCAGACTAATGAGACTGTAGTTTTTCAGGATCTATTGAAGGTTCTCACTTATGATGGGGAATGACCATCTCAGTCCACTAGTCACATAGCACAAGGTCTGTTTTAAGACTAAGTAATGACACCAGGGGTCCTGATGAGTCATATTTTATCCTATTCTGTAGGCATCCTGAGATGTTATCAGGGCCCATTGAGGCTGTATTCTTGGCTTTAGTGAGTGCAGCCAGAACATACTCCCATGTTATAGTTGAAGGGGTAATGTTCAGGCATATTTTTGAGGGGATGGTTGGAACCGAATTTGCCCGCTAACATGTTGGCTATATTGCCAGACTCAGTGAATGTGATACCATTAACCACCAGTTCAGCACATTACTGTGTGCTGCCCTTGAGGTTTCTGACCTAGCTGTAGAAGGCCTTATGGTTATCTTTCACCTGGGAGGCTGTCTTAATCTCAAAGCTGGCTTTAACCTAATTAGCCCTCTTAGTTGCCTGTTTACTTTGATGAGAGAGTTTCTGTCTTTATGGAAATTACCTTTTTCTGATTTTGGCCATATTTTTGTTGTATATCTTGGGATTTTGTCAGGGCGGTTTGTTTGTGGGGCTAGTCCTGGGCTTACTTCTGGTAGGTACAGCAGCCTCTCTGCAACCATTGACATGGTGTACAGAGTTTCTGAAAACAATTCAGCATACGCTGCTATGTTCTCTGAGTTTACTGGGGCATTAAATTTTGACAGTCCAGCACTTAATAAAATGTAATTTGCCTTGGAATAGTTCCTGTTACTGGTTTTAATGGGATTATGGACTAGATTTTGATTTTGAAGGAGGCAGCTTTATGGTTGAACCTTAGGGAGGATGATACATTGAGGGAGGGGTGCAGATTTCTTCCATATTTGTAAGCACAAGGTCCAGTATTTTGGAGCCTGTAGTGGGCATATTCGCTATTTGGTCTAGAGTGTTTCTATTTACAAACTCCAGGAATCTTGTGCCTGTAGAGTTGAGGTTGTTAGGATTCCCAGTCTGTAGAGGGGCAATTAATGTCTCGCATGAGTAGGGTGTTAGGTTGGATGTTAAGTGTTTTCAGTAGGTCCAAGTATGCATTGTGAGTTTCTTGAGACATGGAGGGTGACCTATAATTGCCTAGGATATGATACGGGATTTTGTCTATGGCGATCTGCAGGTGGAGGAATTCCAGTGCGTCATTCTGTTCAACCACCTTAGAGGTATGCCTGTTATTAATGTATATTGAGACACCTCATCCAATAGCCCTTTTCTATGCAGCTACTGGTCTAAAAGTGTGGAAGACACTGAAACCTTGCAGTGCTGGGTACACTCTGTCTCTTTAAACCATGTCTCGGTAACTGCACAAATGTCTGTGTTCTCAAGTGTGAGGATGGCTTTGAGGGAGTGTAGTTTTTTGTTTAGGTAAGACACTAAGGTTCATTTGAGGTGATTTTGCTATAGCAGTAGGTCTGTGATTTTGGAATTGCCTAAAAAAGACACTATGGGAGTGGATAAAGTTTTAACCAGTATTTTTACCTAGTATTCAAAGGCCTGGAGGAGAGAGGTGCAGACCATCCTTAGTAAAGCAAGATAGTCTGTTAAACATGTCCTCCCAAGCTGACAAATATTGGATCCCCTTATAATGACAACAGAAGGCCTTCCAGTTGCTGAAGTCAATCATTTTTGCTCATACTGTGGCAGTGATGGTAATATGGTGCTCAGTAATAGGCTCATATCAGCCTGAGACATATAGTCTGAAAGCTCCATAATGTCTCTCTTCCTTCAGTCCAGGGAGGTACATCTGAGGTTATTTGCATCTACATGGACTATGGTGGAATGTGTCTATATTGAATTAGCGAACGCTTAGAAAAGCGAATGCTAATTCATCGACCCCTTTTAAGCGAAAGCTTACAATCCCGAACACCCGGAACAGTGATTTTTTTCACAGGGCAAAAAAATCGCTGGGCTGTTTTCGGGAGTTCGCCATTTCCACCACTGTGGTGCGATCTCGGAGTTGGTATATTTAAGTAGGGGTGTGTAGGGGACACAGCCCCCCCACATTGGGGTGTGTGGGGGGCAAAGCCCCCCCATGTTATATAATATTTTAAGTTTTTTTGTGGACCAGCGATTTTTTTTTTTTCCCTGGGAAAAAAAATCGCTGTTCTGGGTGTTCGAGATTTTAAGCTTTCACATAAAAATGGTCGAAGAATTAGTATTCACTAATTCAATATAGACCCAGTGGAATCATACTGGTACCTGTGGTGTAATGACTTAAGTACACTGCATGAGATTATGGCAACAGATAAGCAACTAACAGTTGTCTTCTCCTTCAGCCTGATTAGAGGGGCCCCAATTTTTGTCTCTTAATCCTGCGTACTTCTTCTTCTTTATACATAAAATTGTACTTGATTTATCCATACTACAAATAATTCTCTATGCAGATGATCTAAATTTCTTGAAAGTTGCCAGACAGATGACTTGCATATATATTCATAAATCAATTGCACATTTGGTCTGAGCTCACTCAGTCAAACCTAACTAATTGAGTCCTAACTTGTGGGGGAAAAATGTAGCCATTTAGATGCAATTCCCCTGTGTCTCTCACTCCCATGTTGTTAGATTTACCATTTCTGAGTTCATGCAACATTGGAGAGAAGCAAAATCTTCCTTATCCCACCGTTTTACAATCTCTTAACTTTCAAAGAAAGTCCTGGAAAAAAAACAGAAAATGGTTTTGCTAGGCAGCAAGACTCCTGTATCCCCACGCTCCCTTATCTCTAAATATACTTACTCCTGCATTGTATAATATTGGAGAAAAGGAGAAACAGTTTTAAGTGAATAGTGATGTAGTCTAAAAGAACATCTAATCACTCTTTTGACAAATATCAAAGCCATCACCTGACTGGAATGCACTGAGTCTAATCCAATTGGAAACTGAAAGGATTTTCCCATACTATGGCACTGGCTACATTGTAATAGGTTTACTGTTATCAGCAAGACAGCATTTCTGTTATTTGGTACTGTGCAGAGGTTCAGCAATTCATATGAGGTGCAGACAGTAAACTTGGATAATATTTCTACTAAGGAAGTTCAAATCTAAAAGTGTCTAGGAAATGGCTTGACATGACTTTCTTTAAATTCTAGAGTCAGGTCCTGATGGGCAAAATATTAAAACAATTTAGATGTAATTACAAATTTACAAGCTTTCTCATCCAGAAACAAGAAAAGCCATAAAAATAAGTCTGTTTATACCAAAATTAGAGTATGCTTTCCTGAATAGCCCTGAACATTTCATTTAGCACTCGCTTTCTTCAAACTGCAGTGACTAGAATATGAAGGACTGTTTTCTTGTCCAAGTCATTGGTAGACCTGTGTCTGACCCTTCAGAAAGCTAATTCATTACTAGTCCTTGCCTGGGATATCATGCTACTCCCCACCTTCATTTTGAAACTTCTGCTTCTTGAATACTGTCCCCACTGTAGCTCATACCTCGTAACTGCAATGATTTAGGCATAGTTCATGATTTTGGCCGTCAGATTTAGCCTTGCTCTTAGATTTATGCTGTTTCTCACAAAGTAAGACCTCTTTATGGGTAGATATTTTATTAAATACACAAACTGAACCTATACAAAGATTCACTATAGCTAACTTTAAAAGGTCTAGTATATAAAGACCTTCTGTTGTGAAAATGAGGAAGTGCTTCTCTTTCTGGCTCTTTGCTATGATTTTTAAAGGTTAGTGCTATGATTTTTAATGCTTGGATAGGAGCTCATGAATTAAAAATGGGTTTACATGTCTGTCCACCAATATCCCAGGCACAGGATGAATGTACTTTAAAATGGGTTGCCTTTGGTCTGGTTTAGATGTGGACACATTCAACGGAGTCACCCTGAATGCTGAACCAACTTACCAGCTTGTGTTAAAACTGCACAATCTGCCAGAATTTAAGACTAAACTTGAGGATCAGCTGTAAGTACATGTGCTGTAATGTAAGTACAATGGCTTTGCATTCTTACATCACTTATTCCAGTCGTCGTTTTAGATGTGTGTATGCATTTTAACCTATTTATATGCTATTGGTACTGTACATGAAGATAAAGATATTTAACAAACACACTGCCTTACTGGCATATGGGTAGTAGTGCCCTGTTACCCTGGCTCTGGCAATCTACCAAAGCTCAGAGTTCTTCCCTCTGCCTGTCTGTGAGTGTGGATGGACCAATCACCTGGTAATACAGGGACTGCCTTTCAGACTCACAGGCAGGACCCTTTCAGTTTTCTAGTGTCATAGTAAGAGAAGGATCTGTTAGAAGACTGTTCCTTACTCTGGACATCTTCAACTGCTGAGCTCAGATAGGAAACTATTTTGGGTTTGAATTATTCTGTCTGCTTTTTTCTATCAGCGCTTGAATAGTGTATTCTGCTGCTTTGTTTTTGTTTTTCTGGCTGAGAAATCGATTATGCTTGGAGTTTAATTTACCTGCAGTATAAGTTTTATTTTAAGCTAATTATTGGTTACTTTGGGCTTTTAACTCTTATATTGTGTTTCATGACCACTGGCAAATGTTTAACTGAGTTTCTGTACTAAGGCTGTTCATTACCTCTTGCTTCTAGAGCTGTGAGTTAATCACGTCTGTTATTTCCATTGAGTAAAAGCTTCATTAGAAAGGTTTGACAGCAAAACTGGATCCCTGTTGAAATGCTGGCACCTGAAATGCCGAGTGCTAACATGCCAAAAAAAAAGAGTAAATCTCAAAGATTGCTCTTCTCCTTAAAACTTCTTTTGGGGCAAGCCCCCCCCCCCCCTTCCCAGACTTATATAATATATATATCTATATACACACACTTGCTAGCTTCAAGATCACCATACCTCGGAGAAAAGGGAATATTCAGAGAAATGGCATCTCAGACTTAGTATATGCAAGTCCATTCTTTCAGCCATTCAGTTTCTGTATTTTGGGATTCGCTGTAGTGAGTCCTAACATTTCAAGCTGTTACTGGAAAAGTTGCTGTTTTGGCAGATTTTTACTTTGTTGTTAAGATTATTTGCGGTAACTGAGTAGGTTTACATAACTTTAATTTTTTTTGTTTAAATCAGAATTTTGGTGACATTTTGTATGTTAAACATTTCTGACAGGAATTTTTCTTAAGTTTATGCTTTATTTATTGCTTAAGTCTGTTTTATGCTGTTTTTAATAATTTGGTGCTGATATTAGCCTTTGTTTATTAAAACTGGGAAACATTTGTGACATATTTTCTGCTTTGAACTGTGTTACTGGAAGTACTGCCATTATTTCAGTACATTGTTCAGAAGAGTATGCTACAGAAATAGACTTCAGATGGTTATTCAGAGGTAGAATACTGGGATTTGTCAATTTTTAACTGTGCAGCCAGGATTTGGTATTCATTTGGCTAGTTTTTTCTCCCCTAACGTGATGGACTCCGATATGGTGCTTACCCTCCACCATGTACCCCCCTGTGCACCTAATAAAAACATAGAAATAAATCAAGAAATATGTCTCAGACTAGGACTTATAACTCCACTGTAGCATTAAGCAGGCTATCGGACCACTCACCTTCTTTTGCCTCAAAGTCCCCTGGTGTTGTGTTAGTACTACAACTGTATATGACACAAGAGTCTGACATGTCCTCCAGGGTTTTTACCATTGCCTGGTTCAGGTACAGAAGAATCAAACTCCTTAGGTGCAGGGGAAGTAAGGGGTGCAGAATCTGTTAGCATTGTTGATACATCTCTGCCAGCAGATTCTCCAGCTACTGTAGTGCATGCAAAAAAGAGGGCCTTGACTGTGTTTCCACCTGAGATGGTGGTTCTGGCTGAATTCATTGTTCAGGCAGTTGATTATGAGGCACAAACCAGGTTATGAATAATTCCAGTGCTTCTACCAACTTTCAACCATCCAAGGATCCTGATTTTGAAGGGATCTGGATTCTGAGAGTTTGTAAGTTTCACAGTCTGATCAGTTAGTTTCCTCTGAGGATGAAGAGGTTCAGAAACCTAAACAGATGTTTCCTTTTCCCCAAATGATGGCTAGATTTAGGGAGATATTCATTTGGGAACAGTTTTCCGTTGCACCAAGATCAGTCGGGTATATAATCTTTTGAAGGATAAATGAGCCTCTGACTAAAAAAAGTGTTTAAAAAATTCAGACTGTGCTCAAAAATGCTTAGTGTCCAAGCTCCTTTGTCTGTGGACCCTGCTGCTGTGTCCCCACGGACATCTTCCAGTAAAAAGACTGTCTTCATCAAACCCTGTCCCTTCAGGTAAGCTAGGCAAGTGGCTAGAATCTTAGGGAAATAAGCTGGTTCAGTCCAACACGCTAGCCTTTAAGGTGTTTAACTATCACTGTTTTATGTGGAAGTTTGTGTTGAGGTGTATGTAAAGCTTAGAAGAAATTGCTGCAGCATTACCTGCTGAGCAAGAAGCCTACGTCAGAGATATTCTTTCCATTGTTTCTCAAGTGTCTAAACATGCTTTAAAGAGTGCCTTGGAGGGGGTCAGTACTGTTTCTAGAAATGCAGCGACTTCTTTGGTGATAAAGTAGTTTGCTTGATTGCACTGTCAAAACTTTTCTTTTGAGTTAAAAAATAAGATTATGAATGCTAAACTTGATCCTGATTGTGTGTTTGGTACAGCAGCGAATCCTAAGAATGTTCCTGTATGCATTTCTACCTTTCCCTCTGATTCACAAGGTACTTCTGAATATTCAGAAAGAAATGTCAAAACTCATTGTGGTGACCACTTGTTGCCGAGGAAATCTTGGTTGTCCCTTCTAATGGTATTGACCAAGGGCAATTACCATAGACTTCCTCACACTCTGGATTTGCTCACACAGTCTCTGGGGTGATTAATATACCCCAGTTTGGAACAACTACAACTAGAAGCCTGGATGATTCAGTGTTGACACTGTTTAGGCACTTGTTTCAAGAAGATGTGCAGCAGGTGTAAAAGAAGGCCAGAAAACCTGCTGCTAGAAGACCTTAGTTTACAAATGGACAATGTTTTCCAAATGGTGCATAAATGGGAACAAAGGGTCCCTTTGGTCTTGAAATATTTGTGTCAGCTACTTCAGGATGGCTTATTATTATTAAGGTGCATTTAATGGCCAATGGAGCCCCCTCTTTTTCTTATATAAAACAGTTCATAAAGGGAGTATTATATTTGAGATCCCATTTCAAGCAAATTACTTTTTTTGGGATCTCTACTTTATCCTAGAAAAAATTGACCTTACCACCTTTTGAACCAGCCCTTTAGGCTGATCGGAAGTTCTTAACATGGAAAACTGTTTTGTTTATTGCTCTGACATTTGCAAGGGAGTCTCTGAGCTGCAAACTCTCATGGTGGAACAACCTTACCTGATTTTCCACAGGGATATGGTTGTGTTACACAGTAATCCCTCTTTCATTTAGAAAGTGGTCTCAGAATTCACTCCCAGTCTTCTGTTAAACTCCCTGTGTACTTCCCAGAGCGTAAGAATAAAGGAGAGAGAATTCGTCATACCTTGGATGTGCATCGGCAACTGAGGTACTACTCTGACAGAACAAAAGCCTTCAGGAAGGCTGAAAGGCTTTTTATCTCTTACAAAGGGTTAAAGGAGGGTCAAAGGTTGTCCTCTGGTATTGTTTTCTATGCAAGCAACTCAGGTGTAGCGTCACTTCTGCAACAAATGCAAACAAAAATCGAAAAACTAATAGTAATACTAGCAACCTCAATATAGTCCGTTAAAACACTCAGCAACTTTATTCCACATAGAGAGTCATGATAAAAACATCAAATTAACGTAACTCAGTTAAAACATAAATAGATTTATAAAATGCATTCCCAGTCATCCAATTAAAATACTTTTAAAACTACTTATAAAAAATGCTTATAAAAATCCAATGGTTTCCAGCTAAAAAGAGCAGTGGTTAAGACATTTCTGCTTTAATAGCTAATAAAGGACGTATAGTCACAGCTTCATTGGTTCCAGGATACTGAGTGGCATTAAGCCTAATTTGCCACTTCACCTCACTTGCTTCCAGAATTACCTTGCTATCTCCTCCCTAGGGTTTTCCTTAACTCGTTCTTAGTGGTGTTGGTGGTGTAAGCAGACTGGATATTGAATGAACAACAGAAGGGATGGTTATTTGTATGGAAAGTAAGTCAGCTTTGAGCTTGGACATAAAACATAAAGTTACTGTATCCAAAAAACTTATAAGGCTGTAGTTTCATGCTCAGCAGTTGCTAGACCAGCCGCTTTTGACACAAGCTTTGGTGGGCGAATGTGCATGTGCAAATGCTCCCACAAAGAAGTTGACAATGACTTTCAGAGAATGCACAACAATAATATGAGTGTTAATAATGTTAATAAAGCATTTAGGAAAGCTTAATGATTTGGAATACATCTCACACATTTTTAATAGTTTTATCATGGAGGTATATACGTGCTATGCATACTTTTTAAGTTTTATGTTTATGCATTAATTTTTAAAATAATTATAATTTTAACTGTTTAGTTTGACAAATATGAAAAGAGCTTGTCATTTTTTTTACCATCCATTTAAGGGTTAATGTGCTCGATTAAGTTTAAGACATAATCATTCATTTAATATAAAAAGGTGGGTTAAACTGTGATGTAGAGTCTGAAGAAGTCCAATAATATGGACAAAAGCTCTTAATCCATTTATGTTTTAACTGCGTTATGTTATTTTGATGTTTTTATCATGACTCTCTGTGGAATAAAGT